>NC_051179.1:31800611-31982331 GCF_013339695.2 Rhipicephalus sanguineus | reverse complement strand
GGGTGATGTGAAACAGCACATTAAAAGCCGCATAACGGAGTTGTTTATTTCTAATTAGGGCACAAATCATGTATTACTCAGCCTGAAAAAAATATCACAGTCTGGCGGTAAAGACATTGAACTATTTGTTAGCGCAAACACATTTTTGTTTTTCGAAGTATCGCTAGCCTCTACAGCGTTGCACTTGTTGTATGCGGGACAGAGTACGCGAAAGTGCTCGGCACTGGCCGCTTGAGACTTCCAGTCTCGCGCGTCCACCTCGTTTTGCAGGCCGGTCACCGTTGTGTTCTTCATAGGCGATGCTGCTACAGTTACATGGACGTAACTTTCCGTCAGCAGCTTTCAGCTCTGACGAGCGATATTCCTCGTTACCGGCTACTGAATTCCGAGTTGGAGGGGTTATGCGTCCGCCTCGGCGCAGCAGCCGCGTCAAATCGTTCGTCCACCCGGTCGACGGGTCACTCATTACAACGTCGAAGTCAGTTGCACGACCTTTTCAACGCAAGGCACGAGCGGATTCATTCGCAGAGATTTCGGAGGCGGTCTCACTCGGACTCAGACTCACTAAAATTTTCCTCAGCTGCACTGACTCGGACATAATCTTGCCAAAATATGATGGTGTTCTGTCAAATAAGGTTCCCAAGGTGCTGCAGTCACAAACACACTGCTGCGCTGGATTCAGCGTCTCTGTCACGCAGCGTGGTTTCCCTCTCGTAGTCTCCGCTTCCGGCGAGCTGTCTGCGACACTCAGGCTTGGCAGCCATTAGAAATGGAGCTCCCACTCGCTTCTTCTGTCAGGTGCGAATTACGCTCTGCGATTCGTTTTTTGTGTGCAAAAAACACTGCGCCGGTGGACATTCATTCCCAATTGTCTACGGAAAAGTGTATGAGCATTCAACATGTGTGCAAATGGTGCGGAAAATTCAAAGACGGACGTGCAGACGTCCATGACGAACAGCGTTCTGGACGCCCATCGGTTTCGGACGAAACAATTGCGAAAGTGGAAGAAACAATGCTGAAAGATCGAAGGGTGACGGTTCGGGAGCTCTGCGAGACGATCCCCGATGTCAGCAAGACCTGCATTGACAAAATTTTGACAGACCATTTAGGGTATGCAGAGGTTTCTGCAAGGTAGGTCCAGGGAATGCTTACAGAAAACCATAAATGGAGACGTGTTGAAGCAGCCTGCGAATTTCTTCAGGCCTACGAAACCGATGGCGAGAAATTCTTGGACTTCATTGTCACTGGGGTCGTGTAGTGGACCTGGTCCACTACACGACACCAGTGGAAACATCCAGAGTCGCCGAAGCCGCGAGAGTTCAAACAGACTGTCGCCGGCAAAGTGATGGCGAGTGTTTTTTGGGACAGGAGGGATTATTGTTGTGCGAATTCATGCCCGCTGGTACAACAATCAATGCGAACCGCTACTGTGAGACGCTGGAGAACCTTCGCCGCGCGATTCAAAACAAGAGGAGAGGCGTACTCACGAAGGGAGTGCGTTTCCATCAGGACAACGCTCGTCCGCACATTGCCTGTGTAACGATTGATCTCATCAACAAATGTGGATGGGATACTGTCACTCACCCGCCCTACAGCCCAGACTTAGCCCCAAGTGACTACCATCTCTTCCCAGAATTGAAGAAATACCTGGATGTGATTCATTTCAGAACCGAAGAGGAGCTTAAAGAAGAGGTTTTAAGCTATCTACGTGGCATGGCAGTAGAGTTCTACGATGTAGGCATAAATAAGATGGTACACCACATGCAAAAATGCATTGATCTCCACGGTGATTATGTTGAAAAATAGGGGAAAGTCTAAGCTTTCCAAACATGTATTATTTAATGCCAATAAGCATGTTTTTTATTGTGAAAATTACTGCGAACCTTACTTTACGGACAGCCCTTGTATTACGCAGCCAGACTCTCCAAGTGAGTCGACTCATGAGTGAGTTTGCCAACCTATGGCAGTGTGAGATCATGTACCATTTTTAAGTTTCACAATCCAACCTTCACTCAGCTTTTTACCCGGTGGACACGTGTGAAAGCTGGCACTGGGCTCCGGTGCGTGTATCCTGCACTGTGGCACCGAGTACTGGCCTATCATATAAGAACCCTTCAAAGACAGGGATTACATATTGCTTCTTAACACCTATAGCGCACAGAAAAGACAGGAACACAGAAGTACGACGCAGACACAGCGCTATGTCTGCTAGCGCTGTGTCCGCGCCATAACTCTGTGTTCCTGTCCTTTCTGTGCGCTATAGGTGTTAAGATGGAATACCAACATGCCCAAGCTCACGTTTTCATATTTCTGTGCTTTCAAGTGTTGTCAAGTGCTCATCCGAAACGGGAGAACTCCTCATTTAATCAAAATTACAGCACAGGTGGTATTCTAAAATTTTGTTTTCAGCACATGTAGGTGCTCCCTAAGCAGACAACGCTGCTGCTGATCCTGCCTATCTGTCACGCTGACGGTGGCGCCAGCTTTTCAAGTGGTGGGCTTCGTGCCCAATAGTATGGGAAAGGGAAGGGAAACAGAAGTGAGTGTGAGGAGGAGGGGAGATGGGGAAGCATAGCATATTCTTATATAGTACATTATAGCAAGGGGTGGAAAGGGAAAAGAGGGAGGAGGAGGGGAAACACCACTAGCTTTGTTTCCTCAGTCTTTGTGCCATAGTGCGTAGCTGCCCCCAGTTTTTTTTTTTTTTCTCATCACTAACTGCCACATTCAAGAACCAACTTTATACTTAGCTTTTGACTTAAGAGTGTAACCGGCCCTTAACACCTTTTAAGAATGAGCCTTGCACTTAAGTGCAGCATTTGTTGGCACGCACTTCAGCACCGTAATTGTAAGGTGGCACCGTCCTTTTAGATATTTATCACTCTATAACTTTTTTTTTACAGGCTCTCCACCTAAAGTATGACAAGGAAGCAGTAGACTCATCATTCACGATGCTTATTTTATGTGCTTCCAAGGGATGCGGCCAAAGGACGACCTGCGGAATATTTGTGCGCTCGATCGGCGCCGCAATCTCCCGAGCAAAGTTCACCTTTGCTGAAGATCCAAGCGTAAGAAACTGAAGCAGCAGACGGCTTCAAGCCATGATCTGTGCGAATCACCTTTATGGGAGCTGCAAAAAAGAATAAAAAGTGTATCCCCAGTGTTTATGTACTTTTATTATACTGTAACAGTATATTTCTGAACAAACCATCTGAAACATGGTGGATCGGTAGCACTGCAGAAAGCCGATGAATGCTTGTGAAAACATGGAAATACACAAAGCAGCATACGATCTTACCACTCGTGTGGCCGCTGCATCTTTCCTTTGCCCCAAGGAAGCACGCAGCACAGTGAAGCGGACTTACGAGCTGACGTCCAAGGACGCGGCAGATGCTCAACATAAATTTTCTCACTTAAAAAAAATCACTATAATTAAATTTTCCAATCAAGTGTAAGCACCCAATTTTAATTTGACTGCATCACCAAAGTGCATGTGCCTGAACACGAGTCATTTATTTATTTAACTTACTCTCAATGCCAGTGTTACAGAGGAGAGTTGTAAATACATGTACATTACACAATGTTATGCATGGCAGCTTGAAAAGATTAATGGTCTCGGTTATTGGCGACAAAGGCGAGGAGGTGGTTCTATTCAGATGCTGTCTTTGGCAGAATTGAATTGAGAAAAAAAAAAAGGTTTGTCTGGCAATTTGGCACTTGGACTTTGATGTGGGTATTCGCATTTGTGTGTATATGGGTGGTGCGACACCCCCACTTATACATTTTTCTATGTTTTCACTCCTTATTCTTTGAAACTTCTCGGTGATTGATCTCCATACTTTTTTTGACACACTTACTGGCAACTATCTGGCATATGGTGTTATTGTATTGTGTTGATATACTTTGTAGAATTTTTTAAAAATTGTCAGAATGGACGCAGACTCGCCGTTTTGCTTCACCACAAAACATATCGCGAGAGAGAATAGCGGACGACAATGAGAGGCAACAAGAAAGCACCATTCCTTTTCTAGCAACCACTATGGCAACGTTCACATCCCTCCTAAGGACAGAGAAAGAAATTTTCTTGCAATGATTCTGTCATGAAAGAGGTCGAATATTGCACTAAAAAGCTTGCCCACAATTTCTTAGAACAGAATCTTGAGAAGTATGAGTGCAATGTCGGGGACGTTTGGCATGGAAGGACCCCATCAAAGAGACGCGCCACGGTGGTGTGGTTATGGTGCTCGACTGCTTACCCAAAGGGCGCGGGATCGAATCCCGGCCACGGCGGCCGCATTTAATTTATAAAGGATGAGCGATAGAACTTAATGATACCCTGAACGATAGACGATTCTGTACAAATGCTGTGTTGCCAGTTCCATGTGACAGCAGGTTGTCTAAATCGTCTTTATACTTTAAATATTGCAATCTATGCACACTGCTCTGAAGCCCATATTTCTGCCCACCTTTTCTTGGGGAGCAATTTCACTCGTAAACAATCTTTTGTTTCCACGTGGTGTCAGTTTGTGACCACGCGGAAGAAAGAATGCGTTATAGTTTTAAAAATCCGGACAGAAAATTGCGCTAGATCGTCGGAATCGATCGAGAACTGAGGACATGTGTAGAACGAGAACAGAAAACATGCGTCGTCTAGTTCTCTAAAGTCCGTGTATGCGCAGCTCACGTTCTTCCCCATTAAAGACGCAGGCTTTGGTCGCTATAGTTAACGCGATAATAAAGCAGAAAAGCGTTATTCCCAAATGCAAGGACAGCGGTAGCCGTAGAAGCACTACATATTCGCGTTACCACGCGGGACCGCGCAAGCTTGTGCAGGATGCAGTGGCGTTTTGCTTACCTGCTGACGACCAGTAGGCAAAGTGTCGCGTATCAAATATTGATGCTTGATGTTCCGGATGGTACTAGATATGATCACCACGTATAAATCCATATAGATTTCACAATGTCACGGAGAACAGCGCAGAAGTTTGGAAGTTGAAAGCACGCGTTGGAGCCAGAAAGGTAAACAGGAAGTCGCCATGACACTTGCTGCAGGAAACAGGTGGCGCTTTGCGCAGTCAGAAACCGAAACCGAAATCGCCTTCAATCGAGCCGTCATTGCGGGCGCCAATGCATAAAATAGAAAACTTTTTCTTCATGGGAAAAATTTATTACTGTGTAACAATGGGACGTAGCCTGGTTCAAACGAAATTCAATTTGCTTGCGTGTGCATAACGCAGCACGATACATAATGTATGGTTGAACAAATTTCTGGCTATGCTCTGGGCTGAGCTAAAGGTGTGGAACAAAGATCAGTCTCGAGCTTTCCCACTCTCGCTGAGGCTTCGTAACATTTTGATCTGCAGAAACCAGCCGCAGATTTAAAAAATAATAATAAAATCGATTAGTGACGTCATGCTGACTGACCGGTAGTGGGGTTCGGCGCGAAGTTCAAAAGTTTGATTTTGAACTTTTCTTTTTCATGAATCAACTTGCGACTGCGAAAACAAAGATAAAAGGTCCCACTCTTAAGATCCCACTTGTGAAAGGTCCCACTTGTGAAAGATTATGACAATTAAAACATTACAAGCTACTATGCTTCAGAAATAGCCCTAGCTTTCTGTGCCAAGTCTCACAATCACAAAGATTGGCTCTCAATGTATTATGGAGAAAAACACAATGAAGAAAAAAGGATGAGCCGCTGTCCCCATGGTGAAGCCCTCCATCGACATCTTCCTTTATTAGAACACACTGAATAGATCCTAATGATGACAGCACCACTCCTAGTCTTCTACACAGTTGTCAACACAAGATGTTGCTGTTGAGTGAGCACTTACTTGGTACGTTAAATGACATTTGAAGTCGGGATCATGGCGAAATCCAGTCTGGCTAGGAGGGTACATTTGAAATAAAAAGAGACGCAGACCAGTCCAAACAAAATGTTTATGACGTTTCATCTTCTAAATAAAACAAACCACTTATGATGTATTCATCGTGAACAAGGCTTCCATTCTGGAAGTCCAAACGTCATAAACATTCTGTTTAGACTGGTTGGTGCCCCTTTTTGTTTCATAGTTAAATAAATTTTAAGCTAATAATTGCAGAGTGTGAAGAGTGAAATTATTTCATTTGAGACAGTCAAGATTTCAGTCTTACTCAAGAGGAAGGAATGGAATGCACACACACACTGGGTGTCTGTGCTTGTTCTGCATACTTTTAGTTCCCTTTAAAGGGCCCCTGACGCCAAAATCAAAACCTCGAGATGTTGTGTTGTTTGATTGTCCTGCACACGTGGGCACTTCTGGCCGATTATTAGTGGCAAACGTTACCGTCAAGATATTTTAATTTGGTTTTAAAGTAAGTGAGAGTGCTCATCCGAGTTGGCAACACTTCGCGACATATCCACTAATATGACGTAGATGAAGGCCCCGTGTGACGTTCCACAAGAAAAGCCAGTACTGTTGACGTCGCAAAAGATGGGCAGGTCACACACAATACCACAACTGGCACCGACCAAGGCTATTGTTTCTCGGCCCTCTCCCTCAGTTGTCGGGCTGCTCACAGGTTGGTTTTGGCTGCTTAAGCCAGGGAATGCTTTAAATTTTCCTGAGGGGACACTCACTTAAACCGGATTAACTCATACCGAAAGCACCCACATCGTTTCATACTTTATCGCGCACGGGGCCCCCGATTTGAAACTGCGCTATCAAGTCACCAAACCTTTAGCACACAATGTCTTAGGTGCTTCCCCGCTGTGGGGCAGTAGTTTCTTATGACTTGAGGCGGGTGTTTCAAATGAAGCTAAAAGTGGCCAGAATTACCGACACTAGCTTAATTATACAATATGTCAGAGCGCTTATGCCTCACTCAATTTCAGCATCGCCAGACACAAGGCTACAAGTTACAGTAAAAAAAAGTCACAAACTAAAATTTCACCTGTCAGGGGTCCTTTAACCTTTCACATCCTTTTATGCTGTTTTCAACACCGGTGCATTCTCCTTCACAGCAGGGAGTGAGCATGCATACTTTGGTCATTGAAGCATACATCAAGAAAAGTAATACATAATAGAAAGAGAAGAGAGCTTGGCTGCTGGGAGAGAAGCATGAAGTCTACCTCCAAGCAACAACAAAGGATTCATCTGTGTGTGTATGGCAGCTCGCATGAGATGACAAAAAGTACATGGTTTAAAACTTTACTTTGAACTTTATGGCTAGTTTTTGGCGGAGCCAGCATTCCAAGAGCTATGCTCATTGAGATGAGGAAGAGCAGCCTATGCCAATAGATTCGGGCCACTTCTTGTGTCTTTTGAAATAGCTAAAAGCACCAGCAAAGCATACTTAAACGCAGCTCGTCAGCCCCTGCGTTCTCCATGGGGTCGGATCCCCTCCACAGGGGTTATGACTGTACTTGCAGCACGGGAACCTGCACAAATAAAGGTTGTATAGTGCACACTATAGTACAGCTGAAAACCCTATTGCATTCATTCTCATAAATGTGAATCACAACAACTGTTCATTAGTTAAAGGGTACACTAAAGAGAACAATGAATCGTTTAGATCGATAAATTGGCTCTGAGAACTCTAATGTCATTAATTTCGCCATCATAGGTTTATTAATAGAGGAGAAAATCAAGTTCAAAGTTCGTTTTTTAAATTTCATGCCAAAATCTCCCCACGTGACGTAACGGATTTTCAAAGTGTAATTTATGGTATTTTGGTACCATTGGCTCAACAAATTACCCAGACTTGGTATGTTCAGTCTATGGCACCTCAGAGGACAATGTACTTCATTTTTACCGATTAAGATCTACGTAGTCCCTAGTAGGCGGCCGTCACGGCAAATGGTGCGGAAACTTCAAGGTGCGTCACCCACCCACATTTTTGTTTTGCGTGTTTTCTCACAGCAAGCGTGGTGTTTTTGGTATTGCGAAAGAGTAGTTTACTAATATGAGAAAAATCGTTTTGCTCTGTTAGTGTCCCTATACTCTAGGCTGAGAAGGTAACAGGGTTTGTACAGGTTTCGATAGCCCAATTCCAAGGACTTTAAAATCACTACTGAAGGTTTCTCAAGGATGTAAGGCAGCATCCCAAGTAGAAGCTTTTGCAATAACAATGTTTCCAAATGATATCGTTAGCTTACAGATTAAGAATACAAATTGTGGTTGCGGCTCACACACAGCACTTTATTAAAGCTTTGGCTGCATAAGGACAGTGGACATTGTTTGAGCTAGAGATATATAGTTTCACTTTGTGTGCTACTTGCTTGACAGAGTTAAGATATAGAGGAGAAAAAAAATTCTTCGAGGGCACTCTAACGCTTTAGCCCTAGAGCATTAGTTTGATGATGGCTGGCGCTCCACTGGCCCAGCATGGAGCAATGGACTCAGCGTCATTAGCGTGTCTTACGTACGATGGTGCTAGAGGCGGCGGTGGCTGGTTTTGTGGCACTAATAGTTTCCTTGCAACTTTCTGGCTTGGCCTGCTGCACAATCACTTCGTTCGGTTCTCCACGTATATGTCGCCCGTCATTTCTTCACGTAATGGTCTTTCTGGCTTGCATCACCCTGGACATAGGCGACAAGGGAGCGTCATGTCAGAGCCACCCTCACGTACTTTTCACCTGTGCAGCAATTAGATTAATCACGAGAGCAATGGCCTGGTAGCTTTTGGTTATTGTTATATGTTACAATTTTAGATTTCAAAGAGCCAAAAAATCCGCTTCTCGATTTTACAAACTTCCTGATTTAATGAAATAATTCAAGTGTCCTCATGACTTCGTTAGATCAAGTTTTAACTGAATACCGTAAAATCCGGAGCAAGCACCACTCCCATAAAAACATAATCGGACAAGATTTGAAGAGGGGCCCTTGCTCGGTCACGGATCAAAATTCAATATGGAGGTAGAAGAGCCGCACGTGCTTCCAATGAAATGCGTTTTTGAATGAGCATGCATTTGCTGTCGTTATTAGCCCTTGTCAAGCGAATAAAAACACTGAATGAAGCAGTGTAAAGGGCGGGAGGCAGGGGGGATCACTGGCTCGGTCCCATTTGCAGATATTTCAAATATCTGAAAAAAGGAGGGGGCGCTTGCTCGGGATTTTACGGTAGGTAGGCAGAAGAAATTTTTCACATCAAGTATGGATGGTGAAGGAAAACTTAATTACATTCTCAATAGGCCTTGGTGTGGTTTGAGCCCAGTGTCGATAACGCCATGTGTAGGCTAGTACCTTCGGACTAGTTATGAAAGGATGGTGCATTATGGACAGTACCGCTACTGCACCAGAGTGGCAGCTGCACCCTTTGCATGTTGCTGTAATCCTATATTTGGGGGACACAGAAAGCATGTTTGCCATGTTGTTGTAGCATATAGCAGGACAGCAGAGCAGGTCTAGCCTACGACATGTTCATTCAATAAGCAAGTTTTGACTGGTGTGAGTGACAAGCAATGTTACACAAGGGTCTTCCAGGAAGCGTAAGGCTGCTAGACTGTGCACCATTGGCCTTTTTGCAAAGTTGGTTGCTTGAGTAACCTCATTCTTGCTGTTCATGCCTTAAATAAAGATGCATATATCCTGCTGTATATAGTCATACCTTTTCATTTACATTGGTTTTTTATTGCAACTACTTTAAATGTATCACTCTCACAATCCTTATAAGCATTACATGGCGCATAATCTTACTGAAGGCCAGCTAAGCAGGCACATGAGATACGGTGTACAAAAAAAAGAGGTGAACGCTTCTCGTCTTTCATTTATATTTTCCGTCAGTACGCTTACAATTCAGCTTACAATTCGTAGAAGGCTCTTTACAAACCAACACTAAATGCGAGCGCACTAAACACTTTAAGTGCTGTCTGGTGAACTGTGGCACTTGTATCAAACTAGCGAACGAAGAGCGCCTGCTTCCTCTTGCAAGCAGTTGCAATCCCTTGGAAACATGGAGCGCGATGACACTTCATAATGCAAGCAAATCCGACATTCAAACCTGAACACTTGTGGCAATCAGGCTTCTTTTATGCGCGAAGAAACTGTTCCTATTAGTTGATGAGATAATAATAGTAGCAGTTATCAATTACGCAAAGCCGAACATTGGGCGAGTTGGTGCAAGTTAACCATGTCGAACTGTAGCGGCTGTAGTGCATGAAAACACACGATCGGTTCCTTCGCAGAAAACTTTTTTCTGCTCGCGCAGCGATCGCGGATGAGCCTCTTGTGCCGCAGTTCGAAATGTTTTATCACGCTCCGTATCCACAACGTAAGAACGGCAGCATAGCTATATGATCACGCTCTCTGATATGTAAATGTAACAGGTACGCCGACATTTCAGACTAGCGGAGCACAACTCGAAATAACAGAGATCGCTACTTACTTGTCGTGGCAAGGCAGCGCATTGCAGCACCTTCGCTCTGTTTTCGCCCTCGACGTCCGTCAATCAAGCAAAGGCAGTACTAGACGTTCTCTGAGGCAGTCACGACGAAGTCGCTACGGGACACCGGTTCACGGACTACGTTGTCCAGTGGTTCATTGCAGCACCTTCGCTCTGTTTCGCCCTCGACGTTCGTCAATCAAGCAAAGGCAGTACTAGACGTTCTCTGAGGCAGTCACGACGAAGTCGCTACGGGACACCGGTTCACGGACTACGTTGTCCAGTGGTTGTCAAGACGAAAGCTGCATGTGCTGCATGACTAGCGGTCTGCTCGCGGTCATCGTCGTTGGCGCAGAGACAAGTGACGTACGCGCTCAGCCGACACCGACACCGGTCACACCGGTCGGCGAAGCGGCGTTCCAGAAAGCTCCGCCAAGATGTGACGGCGCCACCATCGAAAATCCCTAGAGATTCTCTCCCTAGGTACCTAGCCGTCGAACACAAAAGGATTTTGTACGTTTTCTAGACGCTCGCTCCGGTGTGTGGGGTTCCGCCATGGTTCCGCGTCTGTGTATGCAGCGTATACGCTCAGTTCACAAGGTATTGCTGTTCTTCGCGGTACACGGGCAAAACAGAGCAACGCTTCGCGAGTGTAAAGGCGCTGGTAAATAATCGCTGTCAGCTTCAAAATGGCTGAAACAGCAAGCAGCGGCGGCCCACGAGACGTTCCCGCAACAGCGCCGACGATGAGTAGAATGCCAATGCAGTTCTTAAGCAGCATCTGTAAACTGGCAATTGCTTTGTATGTTTTGTTATAGCTGACCTCAGTGTGGTTCTTGGAATATGCGCTATAAGAGAGCGTTAACATTTAGGACAACTCTCGAAGTAATCGGAGAAACGTAAATGGAGACGAGCGAACACGTAGGCCATTGTCCGGCTGCGCGCTATAGGTGCGCGCATTAGTGTTTAAGATGACTCTCTGGTTTCTGTGCCGTGAATATGCAAGTTAAACGTAACTCTAATCCCTAACCGACCATTTGGTTCCGCTTAGCACGTCGCAATGCAATGTTCATGGAACGACAGGAGCACAAACACCGATGCCTGTGTTCATTCGTGTCGCCGTCGTGGTTAAAAGCTTGTGGCCTCTGATCGTTGCACAGGATAAGAAACAGATGTACGACGGGTGAGCTCAAAATTCAGCGTAGAAACAACACGATGATAAAATGAAAATAAGCCTGTTGCACATCTGGAAGCATGACATGGCGTGAGTTCGCTTCGGCGCGAGCCGCCGCCACTAGCGATACGTCGAAAGGGCGCCCGCTTTTGGTAACATTATTGTCAGTTTGTTTTCTGGCGAGTATTTGAGAAGCATTACGACGAGCGCACGTTTCCAAGTAACGACCTGGGTTTAACGAACATGGGCCGATTATTCACGACACCCAGGTTGTCGCGTGAAAAAGAAAAGAAAAAAAAAGGTGCGGTTGTCATAACGCTACCTTAGTTATCGTCACAAAATTGTCAAGTCGAGAAAGAACATGCTCTCGACGAAACGTTCGAGACGCGTACCTGCGCCAAAGCACACATGTCATGCAGGCCTTTCTGTGATGTAGATTGGAAAGTGCTAATTCGATAACCTCGAAATTGCACGCACAAAGATTGAACATTTTCTAGCCGCAGGCATTGTAAATCATGTGCTGTAGCATAGAAATCAGAGAGGTTGATGTTATGAGAGAACAGCTCTTGGCCAAACATTTTGTGTATTAGTCGTCAGCCTTGACATTGGTTCTCTTTGGTGCAGATGATAAAGTGTACCAGCACCCAAGCACAATCACAAGTTGGTTTGATGACTTGAAAATGTGGCCATAAGTGAAGACACCACATATAATATACTATTTGTGGGAGAAGAAGGCGTGCGACCTGAGAGAAGCGAAGTCATTTAAAAGCATTGTGCACTTCGCGTGCCTTGGCTGCCAGTCTTTCAGGCTTCCCTTGCTGTTGCTGCAGCCAAACACAGCGCAGCGGTAGCTTAAGGTAACCAGTTCTCGTCCATCATTTCGATTTGCGGCAGCACATTTGCTTCAGCGCGTCGAAAAATGGAAACACGCTGACCTCTCACGCACCACGCAGTGCAGAACTCGGGAATCCTCACACACCAGCGGCAGCGGTCGGCCGAGGTGGAGAGAGAGAAAGCGGCGAAAATACACCGGTTCGAGGCTACGCTCCTCCTCTCCGTGAAAACGGTCTATATATGTAGTAAACGAGGCACGCGTGCGGGAGCCGAAACGTCGCATTGTATTAACTTTTGTGGTCTATGTCCTTTTTTAATTGTCCTCATTTCGCTGTTATACTGGCATAATCAATATTTTTTTTACCCTAAGATAGACGTACTTGAGGACCACATTTTTTCCCGGCTGTCGTCAGAAACACCATTTTCCGAGATGAAAGAAAAAAAGGAAAGGGACCTTTATTGATGCAATGCAGCATATAACAAATATTATAAATATATCATATAAAATGATCGTGACTACATATACTGTATAGAAAAAAGTACGTGTTTGTCCGGAGTCTGTTGTGTGACGCTTACCTGCATTTACTCGTACAGTGCAGACTATAATGGCGGCAAGTGTTGACTAACTTTCGGCTGATGTTGTCTATAGAATTGACTACTTGGCCACATTTCTCCTCCGCTCATTAACGCAAGCGTTGGACCCGGCTCTGATTGATAAAACGCTCTGTGCACACGGCATTACTCGGAGAAATTCGCCGCCTTTCTTCTTCTCTAATTGGGTTTGTCGCGCGCACTGTGTGACATCAAGGTCTCTACATGTCAACGAAAGTGTCCGGCCCTGCGGTCAGCATGTGTCTGCTCCAATTCCCGGCAGTTTCAAGCTAATCCACCGAAAGTCGGCGTACTTCAACTAAACAAAATCCCGGCACCCGTGCTGCCGTTCCTCATTGGTCATCACTCATTTCGGCACTCTCGAGATGGGGAATTCCCGCTGCGACCCGTTATTGGCGGAGTGCCCCGGAGACACAACGGCGGCAAATATCAGCACCGAAAAGCGTTCTCATTCAGTAAAGAGAACCACCTCCGAGACCTTTTTCCTTAGCCCGGTCGGGCTAGGCATTGGGACGTGTGGCGACCCCTCAGCAAAAGAGTAAACGAAGTCGCGAGAGACTCGTGATTGAAAAATGACCGCGGAGCAGGCACACACGCACAAACCGTGCACCAGCGTATAATGTGCACTATTCGCATATGCCGTGCAACGAAGTTGCGGGCGCGTATTTATACCATTACGAGAGTCCGTGGGCGTCTTCAAAGCGAGGCGCTCGAGGGCGCGCGCGCGCATGTGGGTGGGCGTGGCGGGGCGTGAGCCCGCAGAAAGCGCGTCACATCAGGTGTAAATGGTTGTTGCCCGTTTCCGCCGGCCCGCAACAGAACCCCGACAAGGCTCGCGCGCCTCCGCGGATGCGGCGGATGAGACGAGGGCGCGGTGCACCCTGTAAGAGCAAACACCATTCGTCAAATAGTTGCTGTCGAGATTGACTGATTAACCTTCTTTTGGAGTCATTTTTGTTGTTGCCACTGCCGCTGCTGTGACGCTGAAGTGGGCGATTGCCACTGCTGCTGCTGTGACGCTGAAGTGGACGAGCGATGACGCTGAAGTCGGCAAACGATGAGCAGCCGAATCGTGTAACGAGCTCGAGCTCTCGGCTTTTGTGCCCCGCATACAATGTGAGGCTGACCTTGTTTCTCGCTGCGAGTGGAAACTGCTTACGCGTGCCACATCCGTGCTTTTTAATGATCACGGCGGCTATTACCTTTGTTACTGGCGAGAATTTCGCACATGTATACCCAACGAAGGGTTATATTATACTGAATATCGGAACACTTTATGCATCCTTCTTCAATATCCGCTGAAAGGGACTGCCCCTTTGCTTGGTGATCAGCAATAGATGCGCACATACCACCATCACAAATACATATATACACACTAACAGCCTTTGCGATCCGAGCCCCCACCCCTCTTTTAGCCGTGGTCGAAGGAGAAGCGTATAGAAAGCTCTGCTTTAAAAGCTGCTCCCTGCGCCACTGCTTCAATGCATTTGTGAGCAGCTCCGGTTGAATTCACAGCATCTCGAGACTGCGCCGGCACTGCTAATGAGCCCGCCTGTACATTCTTATAATTCTTCTATCGGAACACTGCGATCGGTTGCTGTGAACTTTCATCACGCCGTACCTGTCCGCAAAAATGTGAACTTTCCGGGACTGCCTTGCAGGATGCAGAATACACAAATGTATCCATCACAACATGGCAGTGACTCTAGAATATGATGGCAACTTTTTGTAGTGAATATGTTCCAACCGTCGAACACCAGAGACGAAGTGAACGACACAATCAGAAGGCAGCCCGTGCAAAATTACACGTATATTATTCCAATGATTAAAGTGTCATAGTGCATATACCTGCATACTCTGTTCGACGATGATGAGGGCAAACAGAATGAGATAAACAAAGTAAGTCACGCTGTGGAAGGCAAGAATGCACATTAGCGCGTTTGAAGCTGCGCTCACAATTCGGACCATGATTAACCATCGTATAGCTATTTGAGAAATTGGACTGCACGTCGCCGATCCGGACGTCCATTTCTTTCTCGAGGCACACCGCGGCAGCGGCAAAACAGGCACTCGGATCTTCTATAACTGGGCTTTAATCCGAGCGAGTCTTATGTGGTTTTCATGCATGCTCTCTACGCCTTTCGCACTCTCTTCACCTGGGGATATATAGGCAGCCGTTCCTGCAGTATATACGAGAAACACACGCGCGCGAGAACACCCCGCAAGGTTGGGGGGGTGGGGGGGGTGGGGGCAGCAACGGCATCATTGCGAGAGAACCATTAATAACGACAGCCAGACACCGGCAGTTCTCATGCAGTGCGAGAAAGGAACGAGAAAGCACGCGGCGCGGAGTCTGTTGCCGCGCGGCCGACCCCATGTGAGCTCGGGCGATCGCTTCTGAAAAATGACGCGCGCGTCTGTCTGTGCGTGTGAGTGGTTGTGCACGCCTGTACGCGGCATAGTATACACAAATGCGCCACGCACACCTATTGCGAGCTGTGGCGTCCCGCGGAATGTTTGACCCCGCCGGTGTGTGGTCTCTTCCTGGCTGCCATCGGCTCGAAGAATAACCGGGCGCATGGCGTATGTATACATGGCTGCCGCAGCCGGTGCAAAAGCGTTGTGGAGGCCCCGACGAGCCTCAGCTTGTATTCGCAAACGCAACCCACGGCCACGTCTACGCACTCGACTGCGCTTAACGTCACGCTATTGGGACCGAAGCTTTAATTGCGTGCGGCGCGCTTGCTTGAAATCAGGTGAAGAACCGTTGCTGGTCCACCTGTCCCCATCTGATGTCCACGCATTCATAAGTCGTTATATAAGAAAGTTCAGTGGCTTCAGCGATTGGTCACTGAATGCATGGTCAAAGCCCGTTCCGATTCTGTTCAAACTTCGTCTCTTTAATCCTTCAAAGATGCGCCAATCTGAGATATATGTCTTTATACGATGGGTGCGTGTGCTGTGGTCCTTGTGAATATATCCAATGTTTGGCCGGGTAAGAAGACACACTTGAAGATTTCCTCAAGTATACCGCCATGCTAGTAAGGAAAAGACCACTGCGCGTCAAACTCTGGACGTCAACTGCAGAAAATGAACGCAGGGGAAAGATATAACAAGGTGTGTATGCATGCGTTTTGCAGAGTGCTTTGTATACACGCTGCATATCGCATGATGACGTTAACACTGTTTATATAGACACCAAACAATGACAAGAGAATCCTGAACGTCAGCATCTGGAATACATCCATTTAGAAAGGTCTTCGGAATCATAGATACTCGTTCACGTGTACACCACTATGAAACGAAGCCCGACTGCGAATTCGGTTAAACAATAGGGCGCCTATATCATGGCTGATTCCAATAAGAAATCCAGTGCACACGAATCAGTGAATGCCATTTGAGCTGTCTGTCCCTAAACAATACCCTCTTATTTTTGTATGGTGTAAGTGTCTCACTGTCGTTCTCGGTGAAAACTTTTCATGTCGAGTGAAGAAATATGTGCGAAGTTCTTCGTTCGACCGATGTCGTCACCACTTTGTTGAGTTAACTGTTAAACCATAATGTTTAAACAATGAACATTCCCTGCTGTGTGCATATGCGTTCCTTCACTGATCTCGACCCCGTCTTTAACTTATATTGCATTGATCGCCTGCTTTCGTGTTGTCATGATGAATAAAATGCAGTGCTGCCAAGCATCTGCGTTTTATTCTACACCAGGGGTCTCAAACTCACCTCAGCTGGAGGGCCACAGTCAAGAAATTTAGTCTCTTGCAAGAGCCGGGGCACTAAAGTAGGTTGAAGCGGAGAAGAAGGTTAGAGGAGAAGGTGGGAAGTGGGTATGGTTGAACAATATGTCAGCTAATATTGCCATTTCGGAGAGGGCCTTTCGCATATCTGATATATGGGTCATTTTTGAAGGGGATTTGACGTCAGGTTTCGAGAAACATATCGACAGTGATCGTTATAATGAATGAAATCTGGACGCCGATTCTGAAATATAGAGCTTTTGTTCAATGGTTATGTTTTAACACATGGTGCCTCGCGAAAAGATGCTTGAAACCATGGAGCCACGTCTGCGTAGCTCATGCACATACTTATTAAAGAAAATTCTTTCAAAAATATGAAACGAAGACATGTGCGGGCCGGGCCAATAGCGGCAGGGCAGCGGGCGCGTGTTTGGGAACCTTATTCTAACAACGTGAAAGAGTAACAGCAGGGGTATCAGGGAGATTTGTTGGTGTACGCATTTTCACTTTTAAGGAGTTCTTGTGTTCGAAAAAACGCAACGACAGGGGAAGGCACGGTATGACAATCGTCATGGGTATATGTCTGATTTGCCGTTCGATATTGTAATTTATCTTTGTTATTGATCTGAAGTACAAAAAGAACCACGAGACAGGAACACTTCAACAGCTTCGCGCTCTCTGGAAGGAGCGGTTGCGCGCGCCTTGAGAGAGATTGTATACGTTTCTTACACACTGCTTTAGGTAGATTAGAAACCGCCCTTAGATGGAGCTGATTATATCCTGGCTCTTCTGCGTCGGCGCAGTTAGGACATATCTCGCGTATACGTGTGTGTGTGTGTGTGTGTGTGTGTGTGTGTGTGTGTGTGTGTGTGTGTGTGTGTGGTGTGTGTGTGTGTGGTGTGTGTGTGTGTGTGTGTGTGTGTGTGTGCGTGCGTGCGTGCGTGCGTGCGCGTGTGTTAAGTTCGTGTACCCAACTCTGTGATCATCTTCTCATCCATCCCTTCATAATCTAACTATACCGGCTTATAAGTTTGTTTCACCACAAACTTACGTGTATTGCTAAGAAGTGCCAAAATTGTTGGACGAAAGAAGGGGAATGGACCGAGCGGCCTGCTTTGGTTAGAGGCAGCCGAGTGAAGCCTATTAAGCGGAGAAAATCGTAGGAGAGGTTATTTATGGTTTTTAATATTAGTGTAGTAACTGTGGTATTAGGGTGAATGAAAACGGACAACAAGAAAGTCCGCCGGAGGGATGCGAGCCCACAAGCTATGCATTACGTGTGTTGCAAATCCTATTTGAAAGATACGACGGACATTGAGCCTAACATATGGGCATTTACGGTTGCCGCTGAAAGGTATATTGTCACATGATTAAGCAGAATTTTTAATATTTACACCATATGTACACCTGACGTAGTAATATGTACACCTGACGATAGCGTTGTGCTGTGGGTAGTGTGTTGGGTGTCCCTACCGTTCGCTGTGCGTATTTTTCAGTTTTCCACCGAAGCAGCACTGCTAAATGCGTATCGCCAAACTAAATGCACTAGTTTTTATCCAAGCACCTCTTTTTAACGCTCATGTAGGACATATATGTTCAGCTTTCTAGAGGTGAATACGTGAGAGCTCGTTGTTATCTCACAGCGGAATGGTATTTATTTCTAAGAAATTATAGGCAAATTACACTCGCCGATCCCAACCGGGAATGGCAGAAGTGGATGCGGCTCGTCAAGAGCGACGAACTCGAAGATCAATTAAGGGCTGTCCAGAAGGCTCGCGACGAAGACACCCGTCTCGGACTGGTGGTGCCGACGTGGACGCGGCCCGCCTCGGCCTAAAAAACCGAGCTTCAGGACTGTTTTCAATAAAGATTTTTCAATCAATCAATCCACAGGTTTTCCTAGTAAGGTAGCAAGCTAAGCTAAGCTAGACCACCCCTCCCTCCATATTGATATACAGCCAAGACGAGGGTAAAGTTGTGAGCACGGACCACATCTCCTTCCTTGTGCTCCTCTTATTACTGCCCAAATCACCTATGGCTCGTTCTCTCCTCCTTGACTAATACATCTTCATAGAGCGCAACTCGCAATTCCAACCAGCGTTACGAGCGTGTAAGAAAGACGAATGCAAGGCGCGCAGCGCAGACGAAAGCCTTCCATTCGAACATACACGCCAGGCTCGCAAATGTGCAAGCCAAGCATCGCGTAGCCGTGCGAGATGCATCTGTCTCAGTGTTCAGCGCCCGAGCGCCACGCGCTTCGCCCTCCTCCTTTCCTGGCCCATGCGCGCACTGCGTATATACGTATTCCGGGAGCTCCCCCTCGAGCACGGCCAAGCATCTCCCTCGCTCATTTGCAAAACTGTTGCGGGTGGCGATTGTATATCTGTTCACGCGGGACAGGGAAGCAACGAAGGCGAGCGGCAAGTGATGGAGGTTGGCGCCGGAGGGGCTCGGCGTCAGTAGTCCCACATTAGGCTATGTGTGGCTCCTCCTACGTGGTCCGGTCCGGGGACGTCCCGTTGCCGGTTCCGGGACGAATCGCGACCAAGCGGCGGGCGTGGGGAGGGGGGAGACCCAGCACCCCCTACATCTCTCACCTCCGCGGAAACGGGTCCCCTGCTACCCCTCCTCCTCCCCCCCCCCCCCCCCACGTCACAGGCGGAAGAGGGGACAAGTACGCTACTGCCGAACAGAGACGGGAAGGGTGCTTTGGCGTGCACCCCCCCCCCCCTCCCCTGCTTCCAGCGTCCCCACTGTCTCCGTTCTTTCGTGAACCGCACCGGCGAAGCATGCGGTTCATTGAATGAATCCGCGCCAGGCGGCGTAGAACGGCCGTGGTCTTTTGCCGGGCAAGAGGAGGTGCGTGCCCGCCGTTTGTGTCCGTTCCGTTCGCGTGGTTCTGGTGGTGGTGTTTGGTTGTGGTGGTGGTCACTCGAGCAGCTCGGCCCGAGAGGTACACTTTGGCTGCGGGGGAGGACCTCCGCGACTCTGCATACGGCGCCTCTCTCACAAAGCCGACGCTGGAGCTGGCCCTGGAGCTGAACGCGGCGATGGCCGGGACGCTGAACATTCGGCCGCTCTACTCCGCCTACCCTTTTCAAGGTGAACGGCCTACCCGTTGCTGACGAGCGCGGCTGCGTAAAGGAAGAGGCGTAATAGTGTTATGAATTAGGCCAACTTTACCGTCGCTCTATAGCCGTCCTTCCGTCACCTGCCAGTTTAATGCATGCTGTCTTTAGACAAACTTAATGCCTGCAAACAAGGAGCTCATGACGTCACTGGTGAGCAGGGGCATAGACCGAATAAGAAAACCCTTTTGCTATTGTCGGGTAACTTCACGACGGGTGTGTTCGAGTTAGCCGGTACTTCATACTTGACCACCTCTAAGCGCGAAAGGTTTGGACGAAAAGACACGGACAGCGCGTCCATGTCTTTTTCGTACTTTCGTCCAAAAGGCTTTTGCGCTTAACGGTGGTCAAGGAACTTCCACTCGTAGCCGCAATAATCAGTGGCTTCTTGTACACGAGGAAAGTAAAGACATGGACCAATAGAATCATGAGGGCGTTTTTCACAACCAGCAGGCTCGCACTAAAAAGCAGCAGGTCCTCTATGACGTCATCACGGGAGGTCCTCCATGAGGTCCTCATGAGCTCTATGAAGTCATGGCCTAAAGAGAAACTACGTTATAAGCCACAACAGCTGATTGAACGGGAATACTTATAGTTTGCATTCGAGAAACTGACAAGTGATGGAGACGGTACAGGGGAGCGGTATATATATATATATAATATATATATATATATATATATATATATATATATATATATATATATATATATATATATATATATATAATATATATATATATATAATATATATATATATATATATATATATATATATATATGTAGCAGGGGCGGCTGCGACACCGTCACTTCATGTCGACTATGTCGTTTGTTCTCTCGGTTTACTATACCTATAGCACTGTAGTGAAAGTGCCGCTATAGTGAGTGACAATTTGCATTGTGCGTGTCTTCAGCAACGACTTCTTTAGCTCTTAGTTTTCGACGAGGAGCTTGTATACATCGAGGCAAATTGCAGTAGTTATTAACGGCAACGTATATTTCTATACTCTTCCAGTGTTACCAGATTTTAGTATTTTTGATCGGAGAAGGCCGCTGTCCTTGATCACATGCACGGCTATTTGATACAGTAATAGGGTTAGCAGCCACATGGAATGTACGAATAAAAAAATAGTAAAGGTTCTTGTCCATTTCAGCATCTATATATATAGAGCACATCACAAGACAAGGACGGGGTGAAAGCGGATGAAGACAAGCGTCCGCTTTCACTCCGCCCTTGTCTGGTGTTGTATGCTGAAATGGAACACCAACATGTCCAAACTTATGCTAGTTCTTGTCGAATGTTGTAATTTGATAATACAAACGAATGAATAGGTATACCTATATCCGAGACCGACGTGCTGCGTCACTTCAAATTTCCGCTGATTAGGAGATTACTATAAATGTGCGTAAATAACTGTCATAAAGATTTCGGTATGCATAAATCTACCTAAAATGAGTCAGTGATATAAATTTTCTTTGTCCTTTTCTAGCATTCTGCTATCTTTGCGCAATGTATACTCCGGCGTCCCTCCACTGCTATGCTTCGCTTGATCTTCAGCAGGAATCTTGAATTATGGGAAGAAAGACTTGTTATACTGTTATACATAGCAGCCTGTTATAGAAGAGTCATACACAGCAGCTTTACTTGTTGTATACTGTCGTTTCGGCACGCAACATTGACACGAGCAGTGTTCGAACAACGAATATCACAGAAACATTAATACGACTTGAACTCGCCATCATTTGCAAAAGCTTCCAATTTCCAGGGCATGTCTACTGCGAATGACGACTCGCTTGACAAATCCTAAACGTATTTTGACGTTGTGGGGAGTGACAGACGTCGCGGGTAACGTGCTTGGGGGACCATGTGGCGGCTATCCTGAACGTTTAAAGTGAAAGAATTAACACATGGATGACCACGATACCAAGGCCATTGTTTGTCGATTAGGGAAGGCGCAAAAACAAAAGGGCATGGTGGAGATGCCGCCATGGCGTATACCCGCACTGGCTTGCCGTGACTGCACTGATTTTGACCTCTGTTCCGCTGTAATCTTTTATTTCTTTTTCTATCGATTAAGAAAGGTCATGTATAGCATCATAAAGAAGTCAGGAAGATAATAAACCTACAGAAGCTTTAAAAAAATATACCTTTATTAAGTCCACATGGGTTCTATAGTACGAGAAATTACACTGACATTCATGGCATCACACCTATATCAATCAATCAATCAATCAATCAATCAATCAATCAATCAATCAATCAATCAATCAATCAATCAATCAATCAATCAATCAATCAATCAATCAATCAATCAATTTCATTACCTGTTTTCAAACTGACAGAGGTAGGCATGCAAACTGGACAAGAGAGGGAAAACATATACGCCAATTCCATGCCTTTCTCCTTGTGTGCATGTCTTTGCATTCTGTACGAGCCAACTGATTCAGCTTTCTGTCGTTCAGGAAGTGCTTTCTAATTCTGGCCAATTTGCGGAGAGCATGGTTGGCCCTGTATCGTTCTTGACGTGTTCTCAAATTCTGTGCCGTTTGCGACGATATATTTTCAATGCTTCGCCGGCTACGCCAGAGTTGAAACGAAAGTGGTATACCCGCTTAGCTGTCTTATCCGGTCGTCTATACGGCGAGTATAAGAACATATAGCCCCGCTAATCAATTAATTTCTGCCAAATGAATGAAAACGAAAGTTTCTGAGGAGCCGTTTATCAGTTTAATAACCGAGTATAAAACCGAAAAGCCGAAAAACCGAGTTTAAAAACCCGACCCTCACCCGGTAATGGAGTTTTCGTGATGCAACAGTATAGCGCCAGAACACCCAGCCTAAGCAGGAAGGTCGGGCCCGACAGTGGATTTTTGGGGGACAGGGGGGGTCACCCATATTTACAATTGCCCAGAGGGAATTATGGCGGCACCCATGGAGCCTTCGTTAGAAAGGTATACATAGAATTGAGACACTTGGGAGCATCTGTATATGTTCTGAGAACGTCTCATTTCTTTCAGTATCCTTGGCGGCCGATTTCGGCGATACTGAGGCGGCGAATAAGAGCACCGTCGCGCCCTCTAGTCAGCGACGGGTGCCTGGGCGCCTCTTTGGCTGTGTCGAAAAGACCGTGGAAAGCTCGGTTCGGAGGGAAATTTAACCGCGGAAACCGCAAATCCCTTCGATAATCGCAAACAGCTCCTGTGGTGGCGTGGCGAACTTGTTACGAGGAAGTGCCGCTCCCCCTTCTGCGGCCGTACGCCACTTAGAACGCGGGCGGAACTGGAAAAATTGAACACTGCTGCGGCTGTGCATGGCGTGTGAACCGAAGACGGGAAAAGGGCGCGTATATACTTGCTCCTTGCTCATGCGAGCTCGGCCACGGGCACTTCCGGTACTGGCTTCCTTTGCTTGATTGCGAGAGTAATCCAGAGTCTTTACCATATAGAACAATTCAGGATTTTGGAAAATAGATGGGTGCGCAAAATACACATGCATGACATTTCGTTTAGAGTGAGGGTACCTTCCGGCGTCTGTTGCCCTCTGATACTGAGAACCAGTGCGTGTTTTGGAATTGGTTCTTGGCTATCCATGCCTTTGAAGCTGTAAAGTGACCTCAGGGGAAATAGACCGCGGAATTTCTCCGATCGTGTGTGTGTCAAATGCCGATCCGTCACGTCCGACAGATGATTTCCGCTGTCCACGTTTGACACGTTGTATACCGCGCGAACGCATAGAACCAGCGGCGTGATCATCTCTCAGTATCTTCGTGAATGACACCAGTGTTCGGCAAGAGAGAAACGTTAACGTATGGAGTTGCTTTTTTTTTTATTTCGAAGTTTTTGGAGCGAGAATGTGTATATATATATATATATATATATATATATATATATATATATATATATATATATATATATATATAGTATATATATATATATATATATATATATATGTGTGTGTGTGTGTGTGTGTGTGTGTGTGTGTGTGTGTGTGTGTGTGTGTGTGTGTGTGTGTGTGTGTGTGTGTGTGTGTGTAGAGCATGCTTTGGTCTTCACGCACGAGGGCTCTTGAGCGACAGGTGTACGTCACCGACAACATGTGCACAGCTCACTGCACATATAGACGCATGCAATATTGAACCATCGCACGCCTTGCCTATGCATGGTTGCAGTTAATGCATGTAGGGGTTTCTATCGCTTTATATTCTATATGCCGCTCCACTGTTCATAATAATGCACGTGGGGTGCTGCTCTATCCACTGACGATGCGCGTAAAGCGTGTGATGGAATCGTTGCATTACAACGGCTCTACACTGAGTGTCCATCCAAACGCTGGGTCCCAAGTGCGCTTTCATGTTTCACAGCGAATCGTTTCGCAGTCGTTTCTTGAGTGGCGGTGAAGTCTGGCGTGCGGTGACGTGCCCAGAAACATGCAGAACAGACGGAGTGCCCAACTTTGCTCTGAAGCGCAATCGTCAGCCAGTCGCGTAGCCAGGGGTGGCACACCAGGCCCGTGCACTCCCCCCCCCCCCCCCCCCGAATCTGTTTTCGCGATGGCATAGAGAGCACAAAATGACACTCGAGCACATCTGTCTGCCCGACCCCCACTTCAGATCAAGAAGGTGCCCCCCCCCCCCCGAGAAAAAATTTCTGCCTACGCCCCTGTCGTCAGCGGTTATAAAATAAATGTTCTGTCGCGGGTGTCTTATACTAACAGACAACAGGCTTTTCTGCAATTCCTTAATTCCGTAATTCGGAATTTTGGTTACTAATATCATGTGCCACCAGCTCCAATTTAGAGGTCAGCGATATAGAGTGTACGGCTTCCGCTGGGAATTTTGCACGCAGAGTATTAAAATCCTTAGTACTTAAAAAAGAAAAAAGGCGTGACTGACTGTGATTCAATACCTGTCAGAACAGATAGAAACGTACGGCGAAGAAGCCTTCTTCCCGGGAGTCAGAAAAATGGCACACACGTTTTTCTGCGGTGCGGAAAGGAAATCTTGAATTTCCTATGCTGCCTCTTCATATATGCACCCATTGCTGGTACATACAGAGAAAAATCAGAAGTTTTTACAGCGAAGCTATTTACCTTAGCCCTGGCGGTCCCGGGAATGGGGAGAGGGGGTAGGGGGTAGGGGTGTATAATCTGCAGATCGTTGTGTCTTGCGAGAACTCTGCTGCTCGACTGTTTAACTTAATCCATAACAAGTTTGAAGCAGGCTTTTGCCTTCATGTGTTACAGAGTGTGCAACATGCTGCAGAATTTAGTGGAATACAAAAAATTTTGGAATTTTGTATTTGCAGTAGTCTCCCACAAAGAGTTTTACGACGGGCTAGAAAGACCGCTCCTCCAGCTTTCGCCGTGACTTGTGCTGCGTGTTCTGTCCAGGCCTGGCGTTTTTTATTGATATTGTTCAGTTTTCTTGACGCTTTAAGTGTGTAACACTCTAGGGGTCCGGCTTGTCGTCCATCCGTAGATCCCACGCGGCGTGATCGCGCTCAAAATCAAGTGGTCAACACAGGCCTAAAACAAGGCTAACAATGCTCAAAAATGGGTTAAAATAAACGAACGAAGTCTAAAATAATATAATTAACAGAAATGACCAAGAAGTAATCGCAATAATTAATTTAAATTCGCTAAAAATGCTTCGGAAATGTGCGACCGACACCCGCGCCGCTCAGAGAGGGCGCCACCGCCTTGCCAAGTGCGCGATGGCTTCTCCCACCGGCGCTTCTCCGGCGCCTTCGTCGCTACATCTGGAGGGGAAAGAACCTGACGAAACTCACTGCAGACGACTCGTATCTCAACCGCCGTAGCAAGGAGGAAGTCGATAAAGCGCAGCAAAAAGTAGCGCGCATGTCGCACACCGAGCTTGCGAATCTCCCTAACAAGATTCTACTCGTGCCGGGGAAACCCTACATGCTTTACGGTTAGGTAAATGGAGCAGTGGAAACCAGGGGCGTAGGCAGAATTTTTTTTCAGGTGTGTGGGGTGGGGGGGGGGGGGGTCAGCTCCTTGATTTGAAGTGGGGGTCGGGCAGGCACGTGTGGTCGAGTGTCATCTTGTGCTCTCTATGCCAAGGCAAAAAAAAAAGAAAAAAATCAGGGGGGAGGGCACAGGCCCGGTGTGCCACCGCCTGGCGACGCCACTGGAGGGAACTCTATGAACGGGAACCGCTGGGTGCCCGTGCTACGCACTTCCTCAGGTTTCACATTAGTGGAGCTGCATTTAGCGCAGGAATAAAAACTACACTGATCGCTAATTTTTTTTCTTAAAACTAACGTGGTTGCCCTCTGGGGTATTTAGGAACATGTCCCAGTCAGTACATCAACGTGTTACTGCATTGAGGTCACCTTGAATCACATGATGAGTGGTCTTCAGCGCAAATGACGAAACAATGACGAAAGCGCTGGTGTTCGTGTTCCTTCTTCTTTTTTGTGTTTCGTCATTTGCGCTGAAAACCACTCATCATGTTTAACGCAATCCAACTCGCCCAAATGTCGGTTCTTCTGCACCTTGAATCTACTGCATCTGGTGTTGAAGCAACTTGTCGACAGATGACGCCTGCAGTGGTCTGCGAACAGCTTTATGTGAAATTGTATACTATCTACTATGCCGATTATGTAAACCTTAACTTGGAGCGAAACCATTTGTACCCTGCGGTACGTCTTCTATCACGCTTACATGACTTTTTTTTCTGCATTCAAAACGACATGTTGTCCCTCATTGTTTAAATAATTCCAATTTCCGGTTTGTAGTCTATAGCATATCTTTAAGAAAGCGAGTTTCATGCCTCACAGATTGAGGTACTATGTAAATGATTTGCGAGTATCCAGAAACAAATCAAGCATGAACAATGTTGCTACTGTCATGTGCAGTTAGTACGTCACATTGAAGTTCAGATGGTTGCATTATGCATGATTGGCCCCGCCGAAATCCATCCCGAGAGATAGTGAAAAGAAAAAGATTAAAGATATTTAAACAATACTCTGTAGATAACGTTGTCTAATAATTTGCAATAGTTAATCAACCCTTTGCGACAAGATGTCCTCGTTTGGAGACGCGACTTCCTTTTGCCATTTTTTTGCACTATTGGCAAGGAAGAGACCGCAAACACTGAGCAAAATAGCAAATTAAGCATTCTTGCTGCCTAAAGTTCCGTTATATCACTTCTCGTTGAAATATTTTTGCTACACATCATCGCTTTGGTGAAAGCAGTACCGTATTTAACGAGACGTTGGATGTGGAGCATGTAATAATAATAATAATTGATCGGGTTTAACGTCCCAAAACCCCGATATGGTTATGAGAGACGCCGTGGAGGGCTCCGGAAATTTTGACCACCTGGGGTTCATTAACTTGCACCTAAATCTAAGTGCACGGGCCTCGAGCATTTTCGCCTCCATCGAAAGTGCGGCCGTCGCGCGGTGGAGGCTGCGGTATCCCAAGGGATCCCCGCCGACCTCCTCTGAAATAGCGCAACCAGTCTTCGTACTGGTCCCCTCTATATATTTTTTTTTGTTGTTGTTCTGGGAGAAATAAAGATACCACCACCACCACCAGGATTCGATTCTGCAACCTGCCGGTCAGCAGCCGTGCACCATATATACACTAGACCACCGCTGTGGGTGAGTTCTTTAACGTGCGCATATAGGCACACGGGCCTGCACCGTTTCGCTCTGATACAGAATATTTTAGGGGCGAAGCTCCTTAAGGCGGCACCCGTTCGTCCCTCGTCGTGCTCGTAGTAGTGAGTAACAAGTCTTACCCTTTGACCTCCAAGGTGGTGCCGGTGGGAGATTTCTCCTGTGCGTTGTTGAACAATAAAAAATTCGCAGCGTGCGCGTTAACTAAAAGCCGAATTCTTCTGTCTCTGTAGAAGTGTAAGTGTTAGCTAAAAGCCGACTTCTTCTGTCTCTCATTCCCATTAGCAGCCATTGTTTACCTCCAAGGTAGTGCCTGGTGAGATTTCTCCTGTGCGTGATTAAACAATAAAAATTTTGTTCAAAACGCCGTTGATTGATGAAATAAACCAACGAAAGACGCCAGATGTTTTGTAAAAACAAAACGAAAGAACGCCAGATGTTTCTAAAGCAAAACGAAAAAGACGCCAGCTGCTTAACGAAAGACGCAAGGTGTTTTCTAAAGCAATGGTTTTCTAAACAATGAAAATTCACAGCGTACATGTAAAATTAAAGTGAGCTGCAAGTCGTCATAACTCATCGAACCTTTAGTATAAACGCGCCCGATCTCACGTCGGTGATGATGTACTGGGCAGAATTCACGGAAGATTCACGGTTTACCGATGAACCTCCGCAGCTTCGCCCACTCATCATCATTCACTCCGTGGATATGCTGTGATTTTTTGGCACGCAGAACACCCAAGTACAATTTTACAGAAGAGCTGTTAAGGTCGAGGTTGGCCGCGCGTCGTAGATAATAATAATATCTGGGGTTTAACGTCCCAAAACCACGTGTCGTAGATAGAAAATTATCATCACGAATTGGCACGCGTCATCTTCGTCCTCTTCTTCGTCGCCTTCCTCTTCTTCCTCTTCTGCTTCGCACCAGAAGACGTGCGCTGTTTTGTATGGCGAGGGATGCAACAAGTTGATGGGTGAGACAACGAGTACTGAGAGAGAGAGAGAGAGAGAGAGAAATAGTAAGAAAGAGAATTTCTTGGCAAAAAAAAAAAATTTTTGCCGAGGCGAGACTCGAACTCGCGTATACCCACGATCCGGAGGCGAGCCGTCCTAACCCCTCGGCTATCCAGGCACGCTGGCAGAGCATGAGCATATAGCCGTGTATAGGAAAGTGAGGGTGAGGAGGACAGGTGTGACGGTTAGGAGGAGGGAGAGGAGGATGGGAGAACGGGTTCAGAGAGAGAGACACAGAGAACGAGAGAGGGAGGGAAAGAAATTGAAACGTAGAAATAGATAGAAAGAAGGAGAAGAAACAGAGAAAAGGATAGAAGGAGAGAGACCGACTACAGAGAGAGAGAGAGAGAGATTAGAAAGGAAAGAAACAGAGAAAAAGGTAGAAGGTGAGAGTCCGAGTACACGGAGAGAGAGAGAGAGAGATAAAAGAGATAAAGAAAGGGACGAAAGAGAAAAAGAAGACTGAAAGACAGAGAAAGAAATAAACAGAGAGAGACAGAGTTAGAAAGAAAGAAATAAACAGATAAAAAAGATAGTAAGTTAGAGAACGACTGCAGAGAGATAGAGAAAGCAATAACAAATGGAAGAAACAGATGAAAAGATCGAAGATGAGAAACCGACTACACAGAGATTGATAGAGAAAGAAAGACTTAGAAAAAAAGAGAAAGAAAAAGAAAGAGAAGAAAGAGAGAAAAAGACAGAAAGAGGAAGCAGCATACACAAAAATATAGAAAAAAAAAAGAGAGAGAAAGCATAGCCAAGTATAGTACAGTACAGCAAGTGCCGCGATGTCCCGAGCGAGCCCCCCCCCCCCTCCCCCCTCTTTGCCGTGAAAGATAATCCGACAAGATTTGGAGAAACGGGGGGGGGGGGGGGGCGCTTTCTCGGTCGCGGATCAAAATTCAATGTAGTGGCTGAACAGCCTCTAAGAATCAAGAACGCACAACCGTGATTCTAATGAAATCCTTTATTGAATACGCATTCATTAAATGTTTTTATGCGCCTTGGACAGGCGAATGAAAACAGCGAAAATGTCTGGAGGTAAGTGGAAGGGGGTGGGGGATCGCTTGCGCGGTCATTGGCGGATATTTCAAATCTCCGGAAAAAGGTAAGGGGGCGCTTGCTCGGAATTTCACGGTGCGTAAATGGGCACGCGCTCTCTTCGTTGTCTTCTTCATCTTCGCCCTCTTCTGCTTCGCTTCCGTGCGCCGATTTGTCCACCACCAGCTCTGCTGTTACCCAGCCTTGCACGACATTGTGCAAGCTGCGCTGATTTTTAATGCCGCAATTCATCCCGATTTAAACGTACAGCTAACGTAGTGTACACATTCGCGAAAGCATAGGAAGCGACACGGCCGCAGTGATCTGCGTAGAGAACGCCGTCGGAAAAGGAAACAAGCTTTTCCGCCTGTCGCGCACCGCAGCGGGAGCTCCGGCAAAAAGAATGGATGGCTGTCTCGGACGCAGCGACGGCGCGACGGAGGTTCATTGTATGAGCGGACTCAACGGTGCGCGAAGCTGACCGACACTCGCTTCCATGCAGTCGACAGCGGCTGGTGCGAGAATCGACGCCCGGTTGACCCCTTGAGACGCGTGGAGCTCCCGGAGGGACGCGTGCCCGCGGTGCGCGCATGCACACCCCTCGCGGCACCTGCATGCAAACGGCTGCAGCTGCTGCTGCATGCATATATATGTACGGCCACTTTCCTCTCGAGCGCGTGGCGCCATATTTCACGGTGAGCCACTGCCGCCGCCGAACGATGAACCCCGCGCACTCGCCGGAGAGATGCTCCGAAGAGCAAAAGGAGTTGGGAGAAGAGAAGAGCGCCTGGAAGGATACGGAATGATGATGGGGAAAGTATTATAAGTCAAACTAACATATATCAAACCATACTGCAGAAGATCACCAAGTTTGGCTATAGTTAGTTGAGTTTGTAATGGTTTTAACTGCGCTATAAAAAGGACAACATAGGACGAGAAGACAACACTACGTGCTCTCTTCGCGTCTCATGTTGTCCATGTTTAATAATAATAATTGTTGGGTTTTAACGTCCCAAAACCACAATATGATTATGAGGGACGCCATTGTGGAGGGCTCTGGAAATTTCGAACACCTAGGATCGAAGAACACGGGCCTCATGACAAGCATTTTCGCCTCCATCGAAAATGCGGCTGCCGCGGCCGGGATTCGATCCCGCTACCTTTGGGTCAGCAGTCGAGCACCATAACCACTAGACCACTTATAGCGCAGTTAAAACCATTACAAAATATATCGCACCCTCATATGACGAATTGTTGTGTAGATCGAATATTTGTGCAATTCTCTTGAATATATTTTGATACATAAAATATTCATCGAATTACCGATATATAGACCTCTTTTGTGAACCCCTTCAGATTTGATATATCCGGGTTCGACTGAGGCAGTTCGACTGAGGTAGTCCCGAGGCAGTTTTTGACCGTACCAAAAGTATGCCCTGGCGAGCGCTTTCATATAGCGCGGGTTTAGGTTTTTTGTGATGATAGTTGCTTGAGGTGAGGCAAGATGCTCACTTCTGCAACCCATAAGGGAACACGTCGCAGCGTCGTGATGGGGGGAGGGGAAATGAAGAGAGAGAGTATAGAGGTCACCTTCTCAGATGATTGTGAACTACAGAGCGCAAATTACGTGCGGCACAGAGATGAACACACACAATACAGCTTAACGGCTGTGCTGTAAGAACTTTCATACATATATATACATATATACCTTGCACAGCCAGCACGCGAAAAAGCGCATTGCCCGTCACAACCCCAAAGCAGACATGTCGCCCGAATGCAGATTAGAACATTAAATCTAAGAATTCTTTTTCTCTGTATCACCTAAGCCGCCGAGTACAGGCCTCTCCGCCTATTGTAAAAAAGGCTCACTGAGACACACGAACTTTTGACTCGGCCAATCTCACTCCAAAATTCTACTCGGCCGCGGGCTCCTCTGTACTCACGCGGTCGAACATTCTATAGAATTCTTGAACATCCGTCCTTGAAAGCGTCCGCGCCGCATTTAGATTCACTTACCCTGCATGCAAACATGGTCTCCGAGATTCAGCAACCATGGTCTGCGAGGTCATGCGACATCTCGTTCGGAGGCCATACTTTTAAACAATTATGTACGAAAGCCGGGATGTACGGGGAAGAAGACAGACTGCACGGAGTCCCCAGGACTCTTATACGTTGATCCCGCCATCTGACACAAGTAGCTCTGAGCGACTGAAGAGGCGAACCAGGAAGTTAGCGCCGCCGCCGGAAGAAGCGCGTTGTACAGCGGTGACGAGATTCGAAAATGGCAATTTAAAAGCACCCACAGCACTGTGGTGGTCGTCATAAATAAAATGTAGCGACGTCGTAAGAGTTGCGTCGTGATAAATGCGCCACCCCGAGGAGCTCAATGGCAGCTTGAAACGAACAAACAAAGCGAACGTAAAGCACGCCTCGTAACACCTTGCCATGCATGCAGACTGCGTTGCACGAAAACACCGCCGTATAGTGCAGAAGAGAAATATCGACGACGTCCCACCGGGCAACCTGAGAGAGAATTTCGAAACCATCGAAAGGGGGCAAACGTGCCAGTCGGAGCCCGTCTCTGTTTTTTTCCTGTCCTCCGCTCATTGTCACAGGTTTTTGTCTGTCCCCCGGTTATTGTCACTAGCTTACTCTGCGCGTCTGCGAATCAATATATATCTATACGGTAACGAACAGGGCAGCGAACAGCCTTGCACTGTCACTGTTTTTTGTCTGTCCTCCGGTTATTATCACCATCTTAGTATGCGCATATGCGAATCCACATATACTATATGGAAGCGAGCGAGGCAGTGAACAGCCATGCTACCACACCGTGGAAGCATCGCCTCAGATTGATGATCTCGAGAAAGCGAACGCTGCCGTTTGATAAATACCGCCGCGATGTCAGCGCGCGAGGCGCCCGCACGCAAGCGACCCAGAGACCGGTTCAGCGACCGTGCGCTCTCGTCACAAACAGTGTTCGCACCTGCTCCTTGAGGGCGCTCGCTGCGCACTTGCACCCGGGCTATACAGTCCGCTGTTGTTTTGAATTATTGGCCCAGCGACCTTGCTGAACTAACGGCATGATATCTAACATATAGGCGCAAACACTTAGCAGGCAGTATCTCGATTAGCATCAGCTGAGTGCAGACTTTAGGCCCTCAACAACTTCGTATGCAAACATTAGCGCTCATTATATTTATTTTGTGTTCTGTGAAGCGCGAGGATGGTAGAAGCGGGACTAGCTCATACTGTTTCGAACAATAAACGTTTATTCCTCCTCCTCCTCCTCTGTGGAGCGCGCGCAGTGCTATCAGCAAAGTACTACGCATACAGTCTTTCGCATATCCTGAAACCTTCGGAGAGAGAGACAGGGAGAGAGAGAAAGCAGTAGAAAGGAAAGGAGGCTAACAGCAGGTTGTAGATGCATGATTTGCTATAGCCTACATATTAGGTAGGGGGAAAAGAAAGCAGGAAGGAAAGGGAGAAAAAAATGATACGCTCACACGCATCAGCCTTCATTGTGCAACCACAGCTGGTGGCAGAGAGATTATTTAGGTCTACACTATAGTTTACGTGAAGCCCTCTATTATATATGGTATAAGCCAGCACTTATCAGGAAAGTACAGCGATGTTCATGTCATTATATAGAAGCGTAACACCTTACTCTATGTTCCAGGCAATAAGTACGCATGTTGCAGTCTTCAGCGGTTTAACTTTATACCCCGAAATGTGCGACAGTAATTTACCCCTTAGACAAGGACTAATATCACTTTTTTTTTCTCTTATGTATAGCTGCCGCCGCAGCTCTTATCCACACTTTGCTGCATGGTTGCAGCATTGGTAGTTACATGTTTTACAGCCTTAACATGACTGTTTGGTAGCATGGTCATTGTGTACACAAGCTTCATTCGATCCATATACAAGCAAATAACTCACCTTCACGCATTTTCCCATCTGTCTGTGGCGCTCATTGAAAAGCTTCACGCTCTTCCATTAAAAATATAGCTGGCGCTTACACGAACCTGTTGGACATGCGTGTGTGTTTTTGCTGAAAGTACTCCTAATTACCGACGCTATATTAAGTGATTATATCTGCACCGATAGCAACATGAAGAAGGCGTAAGCTAAGCGACACAAGTTTAGTACCGCTGTGGAGACCACTAATAATTTTCTTGTGCGCTCGCATTGGTGCAGGTCAGGGCCGCGTGAATCAGCTGGGCGGTGTGTTCATCAACGGCCGGCCGCTGCCCAACCACATTCGGCTCAAGATCGTCGAAATGGCCGCTGCCGGCGTTAGACCCTGCGTAATCTCCCGGCAACTCAGGGTATCGCACGGGTGTGTCTCCAAAATTCTCAACCGCTACCAGGTGAGTCTGTGCAGACCGCTTAATTCGCCATAACCCTCAAGTGCCACCATGTATGTCATTAAAATACTCGTTTTATCCATGATGACTATACTGTGTATAGATACAAGTTTCATTTAAAGGTCTTTAAAAAACCTCTGAAAATACAAAGAAACGAGCGCGTTATTCTCTCCTGCGTTTCCCGTCTTTTCGGCACAATCCATTCGGACATAAAAGAGCTTCTCAGTTGACGAGAAATCCTGTCTGGTTCGGGAATCGAACCCGGAAGCCAAGGCCTTTTCGGGGTGGTCGCTCTGCCATATGAGCTAATCACAGGGCTATAGCAGATCGCAGCACGTAGGCGAACTATATCGACAACTTCAAGAACAGCGCATATGGTAATTATTTCTGCTTTCATGAACTTTACATACACCTTGTCTGTTTACGGAGACCTCACTTGCCATAAGGAAAACCATGTAGTCAAAATTATGCCAGTCCGCCACTATACGGCATGCCTCATAATTGGGTCAGTGTTAGATGTTTCATTAAACGCGAAAACACGTGTGATGCAAAAAATCATCACGTGATGACGTCACCATATGACGTTTCATCACGACTTCACATAACGTGACCTCACATAATGACGTGGTCGCTTGGTGAAAGATGGGCCGATCACGGAGGCAGTGCAAAATCACGTTAGGTGCAGAAAGCTTTCGGAGGGGGCGAGGGAGGATCAATGCATCGACTGAGAAGAAAATGAAGAAGATGGCTTTCGCCTTCGAGTCGTCATAGCCGAATGCACCCTGTGAGTTTTTACGGCGCGGGTTAAACGGCAGTGGATATCTTGTTTTTGTTCGGTCTACATCTGGAATAACATGAAGTTTGTCACTATACACTATATAGGCTGGATATATAGTGGAAACACGTGCGCAGGAAACGGGCAGCATCCGTCCCGGGGTGATAGGTGGCAGCAAACCGCGCGTGGCGACGCCTGACGTCGAGCAGAGGATCGAGCAGTACAAGAAGGAAAACCCAGGCATCTTCTCTTGGGAGATCCGCGACAGGCTCATCAAGGTACGTGTGAGTACTACAGCACGTTGTTATATGTATACAAGCGTACTTTCAAATGAACGCGGAAAACTACGGAAGACACTCGTATTAGAAAGGGCACAAGGCGAGCGCTGCCCTGCATGAACGCGAAAATTTAGGGCTAAATAATGCACGTACTTTCGTTTCCGGCGTCTAGTTCGTGTCATGTCGGCGTAGTTTTGACTCGAGCACTTACATCGGAGCCAACATTGCCTTTAGCTTCCAGGGGCCGAATACACAAAACTTCTCTTTCGCAAGCGCGTTTTCCCGATGGTCAGCCGGCTTCACTAATGATATGCCCCGCGTCATGATTGGATAAAATATTCTCTTACGAAAATTTTTAGAATAAGACGTTTTTGTGAATACGAGCCCAGATTTCCAGCGAAAAGACACGGTTGTCGCGGGAAATTGCTCATTGGCAGTTGTTATACTAAAAAAAAAAAAATGATTGATAACGTTTCAATACGTGACAACCTACACCGTTTTTCGCGTTGATTCAAGGGTGTCCGTTCAAATTCGCCCAGCTTTCTATCTTGCCTGTATACTTTCACGTTGTTGTCGAGCTTCAGTCATGCTTGTGTCTCGAGACTTGATTTCAAGTTACTGTATATATATAGCCACAGCAAACGGTTTACTGTACATGTACTCTTCCTGCTACGACAATACAGTGCTTATCGTGAACATGGAATCATATCTATATGGTATTGAGGAACATCGGGTGAGGAATTAGTAACTTAACGAGCGCAGAAATGACAAGCATGTATTGTAGCAACGTCTAACTAATTTTATTTAACGCGCAAATAAGTCAACGTAAAAGGTACTGCGTAGTTTTTAGGTACTATACAATAGTTGACACTAATGTGAAAAAACAAAGGCCGACGAGGCCGAATACGGAAAGTAAGAGAAAGGTAACGCCTTGTACTTTTTGAGCAGGTTACAGAAAAAAAAAGTTACCGATTACGTTTTCAATTACTTTCTTAAAAAATGTAATTAAATGCATTTGCGAATTACTGACTCAGGAGGGAGGAATTGCGGAAATACTGAGAAGTGATCAACTACTTGCACAAAACCTTCTTCCTAACTTGTCTGTACATTTTTACAAATAGAGTAAATAAAATGTGCTGGGTTAACTTTTTTGCAATCTTCATAACTTAACACCTTATATTTGTATTCAGTGACATTAGCTTTTCATAATCTCTTCGGTAATCTTCGCTCCTTTCTTTTTGAACAACATCAACAGCAACACTGTGAACTAGCTTGATGTATACATCCTGCAAGTGTAAGGGCAGTGTTTTTTTTTTTTAATACACTAGTTAGTAATTACATCTATGTGTGCTACAATGAATTCAGCTCTTATTCGCGAAGACATACAGCTAGAAATACGTGCATGAATACGCGACAAGTGCGTATACAGACATGTTTCCATACCGCGATACCTTTACGCGAGCTTGTGTTCGCGTGTAACAGTTTAGCTCGGTCGCTACCGCAGGACGGCGTGTGCGACAAGACTTCCGTGCCGAGCGTGAGCTCCATCAGCCGTGTGCTGCGGGGAAGCCGATACACGGGAAGCCCCGACGACTCACTGCAACGCGGGGGCAGCGACGGCGAATGCGCCAAGAAGGCTGACCACAGCATCGACGGCATCCTCGGAGGTCAGTGCACCGTCCGTGTCATATGAGCGTGTTTCTTTGGAATGATAATGAACGAAAAAGCGAATTACTACCGAGAGTGCATGCATAGACCGCTTCTTACAAGGCGCACGTGCTCGTTGAATGCAGTATAGCAATTGAGTAGGCTAATTGTTTCACAGAACGTGATTTCTTCTTGCACTTCGTACTACAAGACGGGGACGAGACAGGAACAACAAGACGGGTGGTGCGCAAACTTATAATAATGAACGCTCACCAACTAGCCCAATTCATCACTCTGTTAAACTTCACAGAAGCCACAAGAGTGGCAAGACTTCTTTGTGTTCCCTTAACATGAGATCTTCTTTTCGTTTTTTTTTCTGTAACTACTGGCTCACCGCTGAGTGGCACACCGCTGAGAGCTGAGTGGTCTTTACAGACCATTCAGCTCGTTTATTTTACTTGCATTAGTTATCTTCATTTTCCGTCACTGCTTTCTAGGCAGGCGTAGTGCTAAATTATGGTGGCAGTTGCCAGCCTATATATCCCCCTCTGTTATTTGACACTTTGTTCATTGCATGTGCTCCGAACAACCAACCAAGTGAAATCTGTCGTTATTGCCCGTCGTAACGGTGATATTTGAATATAATAAAGCTCTTCATCAATATTTCCAAGCGAAACATCGAATCGGGAATGAACTCCGGATGCTGATGCAAGGTGTTTCTTTTTAAATCGTGGCAACAAAATTGGGGGACGCTTAAGCTTCGCCTTTAAGAGTTGAACGCGATAGCAATATCCTGCCCCTAGTGCGCACTTCGAACACTACGAGTGTTTAACAGAATGCGCGCAATAAGGTGTGTGCCTTATGTAATGGGTAGCCTGCTTTAAACCAAGAGCAATTATGCGCGAGGACCTTTTTCGAAGCTGCGATGCACCCACTACGTAGTCTTAAGGGAATACGCGCAGTAATGTGTGTGCCTTTTGTAATGGGTGGCTGTCTTTAAACCATCAAGTCGTTATGATATTGACGTGGTGTGACGCCCAATGGCAATGTACGCTTGTACCACGCAATATTACTGCCATATTACATGTCGTACTGTGACACCTGTATACAGGACGCGTATTTTTGGGAAGCATGAAAGTTACTTTCAGTGCAGCTCCAAGCATAGGCGTGGCTGTGTGGTAGAACATCTGCTTGCCACGCAGACGGCCTGGGTTCGATTCTCACTCGGACCCAACATTTTTATTATTTTATTTGCAGCTTTTTAGATTTTCCGGTCACGGACAAGATGATGATTTTTCGCTCACAACCAACGGTGCCGACGCCGACGGCGGAATTTCTGCGATACGAGCTCTTTAACGCTATCGCGTTAATATTTATATACGCAGCTACGCGCTTCCTAGAAATTTAAGTGCACCTTCATATGGTAATAATGGTACACTGTGTTCAGGTGGTACGTTGCACCGTCGCGTATAACATGTGGAATGATCGATTGTACGTGCGTAAATACAGGTGCATACTCGTGCAACATGTGCGTGCCACTGTTATAATAACAGCCCCATTGTCATTATCATTCAATTTCTTGAAGACTTTAAATGATAGTTTGACCTGTACAGTTGTAGAAGAGCAGATCAACGGCAATGCATCGGCCGATACGTGTGGATTAAAAAAAATCAAACATGGACACAAAGGAGCCGAAACATATATCAAGACTGTTCAGAGCCCGCGTATTGATGACATTTTCTTTTAATTAAGTCGTGCGAGTGTTACTTCTAAAGGTCTCTTTCATCAGGATTCATACTTAATCCATATCGAATAGTCAACTGCATATCTTACGGCGGCTGCTTCAACTAATCGTTGCAGTCACCTCTCTTCTTCATAAGCCGCATAACAGGCGCCCATCTTGAAATATACGTTTCCGATCGCGTTATAACGAGAGATGAACCATGCTCAAAGGCCGTGCAGGAAACGTCTAACAGCACTCGTCCCTTTATTTATAAACGGGCGTGTAGAAGGAAGCGTTGAACGTTTCTAATCACGCGGATAACGACCTATAAAAAAAAAGGTGGATGGGGAGGCGGGATAGTGCCGTCTCATCCTCTTCTTACTCGTCTCCTACATAGAACCCCACGTATAATCGCGAAACCAAGACCATGACAAGTAACCAACGCCGATGCGCTCCCCGCACTCCCCACGGGACGACGACACACGACAGGATTCGCCCAAATCAACCGGAAAGAAAGAGTCCTTCTTCGACGGTCTCGAATTCGCGCAACCGAACGACTCTGAAATAAGGTCGCGAACAGCGGAAACTCCGCAGCGAAGAAATCCAGTTGGGCATGCCACGCGGGTACGGCGCCTCATGCCGTGTCCGAATCACGCTTGAAGCGTCTCCAAACGGATTTGCAGGTCTCGCCGCATCTCCTCAGATTCTGCGCTTGCAATGGTATAGGGTGAGAAGGAAAGGAATCAGTCTCTGTATGCAGATAAGCGAGCATAATGTTCGAAACCTGTACGGTACTGAAAGCCTCGAAGGGAGCGAGCTTGGAAGTAGCAAGCTTAACTAAAAAAAAATATAGTGAAATGACGATCAAGCAACACCTATACAGAGAGAAACATGCATGTCGCACGGCAACAAAACGCTGGGAAAACTGGGTGCTTAACGCGAGGAGACAATACGTTGGAAACGATGGGAGAGCAGAGAAAAGGGGATCGTCTCTGCCACGGTTCTGTTCGGCTTGGATTTGGATACGGGAGCACATATATGGAGCTCGCATAGAAAGATGCTTCGCGGAGAGATGGGCCGTAAATAGAAAATTGGACGCGCCTAAATGGCGCGCCAGAAAGAAAAAAAAAAGAAAAGGTCGGGACTGTATAGCTGTAACCGAACGGAACAGAAAGCCGCGTGGCCCGCACCAGTCGTGATCTAACAACAAAAGAGTGCTGCAGAAAAGCCGAGCGTCGTCCGCGCAGGAGCGCTTGAATGTCTCATATCAGACACAGCGCTGAGGGCAGGGCCGAACAGATGCTGCTGTGTACGAACCCCCGGTACACGGGATGGCGCGTACAGAGGTACGTACACTGTACACGCGGTGGCTTCGCGTTATAAGCAGCAAAAATGAGGAGGGCAGAAGAAGGAAACGTTAACGATGAACGTGATGGGAAAAAAGGAGATAAATAAAGTGTAAAAGAAAGAAAAATGGAGCCAGTTTGGTGTCTGCGCGTAGCCCAGCGTGAAGTCAAGCCACGGAGTCAAATCGTGGATGTACACGAGGGAGTGGGAGAGGAAGGGTGGGTAGACAGTGGGGGGATAGGAGAGGGTGACGTACGTACATGGAGCCGGCCGTTCGCGGGCACATCTGCGAAATTCGGCACACACCATCTCCACTGAATTCAGAGGAGGGGGAGCGCCCGGCGCGCAATCGGCTATATCGAATCGCGCGTACCCCCCTGCGAATCGCCTGAATATGGCGAGCGTTCGTTGGCTTCGTACGAGACAGATAGAGAGGGAAGAGAGAATGGAGAGGGGATATTCCTGCGTGGCCCGGAGAAATCGTGGGGAATCGAGGGGAAGGCGGGTACAGAAGCGGTGAGAGGGAAAAGGGAGAGTGCACGCAAGAACTAAGAGCGGGCGGCTATATTGGGGAGGGCTGTTCCGCCTGATTATGAGCGCAAAGGGAACGCGGCGGCAACGGCGGTGGCGTCGACCGTGGAGCCGACGTCTAGCCACGCTCGGTAGACGCCCGAATGAAAGGACCGAGGTTCGCCCCCCTCACCACCGCCAAAAATAAACGCTATAAGGCATAGTGAGGCCTTCTGTTTGAAGCTTTGAGCGCGTTGTACACAGGACCGGCCACCCCTGAGCAGACGATGCCACACCTCTGCGATCTGTCCGCGCGAGCGCCATTTTTTTTTTTTTGTTACACGACGCGTTTTCACGATTTTGCGGACCCCCCGCACCTCTTCTCGCGTTGGCCGAGAAGAAAAGGCAATGCTGCCGACGAGCAGTGACGGCACACCGACCTCCGGTGTTACGCCGACGTACAGGAGTGCGGCTGAGAGCTGTAGCAAAGCTGACGAAGGATGGTCATTGAGCGTGCAAAGCCGCGAAGCCATTCCGCCGTGAGCCGCATGGCCAAACGATCCCACAGTGGCGGTTATCCACGCTGCCGCTTTGTTTCCTTTGCTCGATCCCGTTTGAGGGACAAGCCACCAGCGCGTAACGAGGAAAGGAGAGGGAAGATGACTGAATTTGGGCGGCGTCCGATGCGAGTTCGCCCTATATACGGCTTGATTGAGGTGTGTCTGGAAAAGGTTGGGCTGTTCAGTTGGTTGTCCAACAAGTACGTCTCTTCCTCCATCTCCTCTCTCTCTCTCTTTGAATTTGCTTCTTTAGTGCAGCTCCGAGTACCGGTACAAGTGATTGACGCAGCCTGCGCTATGTGCCAATCACTCTCACATGCCGGGTCTTTGAGCGGAGGTGATGCAGAAACTGAAGCTCCCAAAGCAACGCCCCGGATGAATGGAAATATCTTTCCCATGACTGCTCCTCTTGGCATGAGGCGTGGTCCATGCTGCGCTCTGCCTAACGTTATCACTAGCCGGTTGTGTTCGGTGTATATATATATATATATATATATATATATATATATATATATATATATATATATATATATATATATATATATATATATATATATATATATATATATATATATATATATGACAAAGTAAAAACAGGAACAGGCGAAGTGAATTCTTAAGTATACTTGGTAAAAAGAAGCGCAATGAATTCTTAGGGCTCGTTCACACCTGCGACTAGACCGGTCGCAAATTGCCGTTTTGGTGGCAATTTGGCTCATTCGCTCGCTGCTCAATTTTTCAGTCACGCGACTGCAGTCGCAAACCTCTGAACCAATCAGATGCGCAGGAACAGGACGCCATGTTTATTTTACGGGCTAATGACAATCGCAAGCAGACATGAATTGTGTGTAGCAACACAGAACTATAAATCGCACGCAGGTGTGAACATCGGTCGCCTTGAGCCTCTTTGTGGTCGCCAGTCGCAAATGGTCGCGCGACCGGTGCAAGTCGCGTGTGTGAATGAGCCTTTACACATTATGCCCGCCCAACAGCTGCCTGTCTCCGCGGTCGAGCACCTCACACACAGGCGTCAATACTATATAGCGCACGCCTCTTTAACGCCTGCTGACATGCTCGAAATCAAAAGATTGGCATCTTCTCCATAGCAGCCCGCGCCACTGCAAAAGCTTCGAACGCGGGAGTGCCCGATGGTAGAACACGCGGTGACAGCCATTCGCTCGTTAATTCGCGACCTATAGGAAGCGCGAATGCACCCCGTGCCGGTTCGAGCATCGCCCGTGGTTGTCGCGCACCGTTATTTACGGCACGAAGCGAGATAGAATTCACCGCTAGGCTGCGACGTATGTATATACACATGGCGCGATGCGTGCCGCTGTAATGGGCCGTACGTTAGGGCTTCAAAGGGATTCGCCGAGAGTCCCGACGCCGCCACGATGCATGCACCAGGTGAAGCCGTCGCGCTCGGCTGCGGCTCGTAAAATATCTGCACCGCGCGCGGCGCGCGATATGGGATTATGGCGCGAGTCTGCCACGGTTATACCGCTCAGGGAGCAAGGAAGACCCTCTGTTGGGGCATCGCCGAAGGGGACGCGAACGCTGACTGACTGACTGCGCTTGCGCCGCGGGGATCGCTGAGTGGATCGTATAATAGAATCTCGCAGCCAGGGGCGCCGCGGGGTATACAGTATACGCTACTCTGTTGCATGCCGTCCCGTATGTACGGAACTGCCCGGAGGTCGTAATGTACGCATCTATACACAGGCGTCTTTTCTCGCCCGCTTCGTGACGTTGCTTGTTTTTCCTGTGTTTGTGGAGAAGCCCCCGTACGGTATAGTTTCGCGTTAGTGTGGTAGATGGTTGAGGCCGGCCTAACGAGCCAGAGAGTCAACGACTTACGAGGTGGGTTGCCTAACCCGTCGCGTTATCCTCTTTGTTTGTGGTTGTTAGTAGAAAAGACAAGAAACGGCGAGGCGAAGTTGTGATAAACGTACCTTAATATGATTGTGTGTAACCGATGGTGGACTCGCGAACGCTGCAAGGCAAACAGGAGGGAGGGGGGCAACTGATATGGGTAAAAAAGAAGGGACAGTATGTTATAGAGATATGTATAACGATGAGAAAGCTCGAAGACATGTGAAGATTAATTAAAATGTTTACAATCTTTGCAAACGTTTATCGTGTTAGGATGGTGGTGAAGGTCTGCATAAAAGCGACAGCTTGAAATTTTTGACTTCATATATTATCGGGGCAATTTTATAGTTCCAGACAAACACCCACTTTCGATAAGAACGGAAGCTTGAGCGAGTTGCGTTAATCTTGGTTGAAACAGCGCTCACGTAACGACGACGAAGTAAAAGAAAACACAGGACAGGCGCTGACTCGCAACTAAAGTTTATTAGGAAAAACACGCATATATATAGGTGATGTGCAACATAAACAAAACAACTAAAAACACCAAAAGCGAAAAAACCCCAAACAAGGCTCAAGCAAGTAAAAGCAAAAAAAAAAGCAAATGCTTATCATTTGCGCAAAGGTAGAGCAAAGCATTGATAAGCAGAGGAAAGGCAGGGAAAGTGTTCCTGGCAATATGTGCAATTAACCACACCTTCCACTATACAGATTGCAAGGAGGCCATAGTGTACCAAATACCATTATCATGCGGAAAAACTTACATTAGCTAAAGCTGAAGATGCGGTAACGTTCGTCTTCGTAAACGCGAACGATCACTGACCGAAGCAAAGCCGTTTTCTCTCGCCGCTCTTTGCCACGAATGCGGCTGCGCACCCTTCTTCAGTAACACAATGATTTTATCGCATCATAAAGAGCAGGTAGCAAGGGAAGTGATCGAGGCCTTCCATAGGCGTGCGCAGGGTTCCCCATCGGGGGGGGGGGGGGGGGGGGGGGGGGCGAAGGTTCATCGCAGCGCCCCCCACCCTACTAAGTCAATGTATGGGGTAGATTGTGCACCCCCCCCCCCCTTTCTTAGGTTACTAGAAGGGTCAATGTACGGGGCAGATTTTGCGCCCCCTTTTAGGTGATTAGGGCCCCCCCCCCTGCCCCCCTGTGCGCACGCCTACGAGGCCTTCCACATTAGAAGAAAAGGAGATAAGTTTGTTAGCATGCCATCGATTTCGCTGAGTGACGCAGAATTTTTGTACCTTTGCAGCACCTGCAGAGTATATGATACCTGCCTTTTTTTTTTTTGCTTTTTTTGCGTTTACTTGCTTGAGACTTGTTTGGTTTTTTTTTTGCTTTTGGTGTTTTTAGTTGTTTTGTTTATGTTGCACATACATGCGTGTTTTTCCTAATAAACTTTAGTTGCGAGTCAGCGCCTGTCCTGTGTTTTCTTTTACTTCGTCGTCGTTACGTGAGCGCTGTTTCAACCAAGATGAACCCACTTTGGAGTTTGCCAAGACTAGTTTCAGCAATAGTATACAATAATGTAGCTATATACTAAAACTAACATTTGTCGCAGAGAAAGAAAGAAGGAAGGAAGGGGCATGCGCAATCATAGAATGCACTCAGCTATAATTGATTTCATAGTTTATATTCGTATTACTAACTGGTATTTTGCAAACGTTAGAAACCCATATTTTAGTACGCTGTTCACATGCTGCTAAAGCATAATTTTTATAAGCGGAGAAAATAACCGTCTCGTCACGGTTATTATGGTGAAAGACCGATTTTATATAGGTCTCAACAGTATTTGGCGTCTAAACACAGAGGCGAATACGTAAGATACCGTGGCAAATTGGCGTGCTGTTGCTATATCCTACATATATATAGTTCGATACCGACCGAAGCCATTCGAAACGCACTTCACGGGTGCTTTTTGTCGCCTATGACAAAACTTCCTCAATAGGAACGCTATACGTGCAAGCGTAAAATATGCGGCATGCAGAAACCGCGTAACGATAAAATAAAAATATACTTTATGCAGCTTGCATTACAGCCAACTGAACGCTGCGTGACGGTGCGTCCCTTTGGTCTTGCCGTTTTGCACGGTTGTACGAGCTGCGTGTATCTGGAGGCTCTTTAACCATACGCGTTAGTCATTCATGAGCCGCACGGTATAATAATGTGACAGCCGACGGCGCGAATGTGCGTCAAGTGTCGATGTAACCGCAGTGCATGATGTCGTAGTAAAATAATATAAGAAAGTTGAGACAAACAGTCGCGTAAATACCAGGTATGATAATGGTGAAATATATCGTGAACAGAGGTGTGTTTGCACCGATATGTAAAACATGTTTCAGCGATCTATAAAGTGCAGAAGGCTTTAGATGTGGGCCGGCGTGTCTATATTTAATGCGCGTCACGTTCATGTTGCGGTGAATCCGCACTAAAATACGTTTGGTACGACTCCCATATTCGACGTGAGAGCAAAAACCTTCGTCAGCCCGACAAAAAAAAAAAAAAAAAACGATCACAATACGGCAGCAGAAGCGGGTGCGTGAATGTATTCCATGAAAAAAAAAAAAGAACTTAAAACGCGAATCAGAGTATCGCATTCATATACGAGGCATGCTTCACCACTGACTAACCCTCCGAAACTCGTGCAAGTGACTGCGCGAAGCAGTCATGTTATAAAGAATGCGCCACCTTTAAGCGTCTATACCTGCATGCAGTGGTGTGTTCAGAAAGTGGTGTTTTACAATGCTCTCACTTCTATGCTTAACACAAAGCCGTTCGCATGCAGGCGCGACCACAAGGGGGCCGACAATGCTATGTTCATTCCTTAAGAAAACGCTAATCCGCCGTTACGATGCCGCTGCGACTGCCGCGTATCAGCTGGTGCGTGTATTCCGCGAGGCCCTCTCTTTCTGCGGCTTCTTCGTTGTCGTCCATTCACATGCAGTCCTCGGCCTCCGCTTGCATCGAAAGAACCACGCCAGTCGTCCGATAATGTACAACCTGCACCGTATACCTAGGACGCATGCGTGACCTCAGCGTAAACAATGTCCCCTTCTTTCGGCACGTATACAGGCAAATCCACATTTCCGTCACTTCGCTCGTATGTACGTGTATACGCGTATACACACACATGCCGCGCCGGTTGCACCTGGAAGTCATCCCTGCGGATTTGGCGACGTCGACTTTTTACGGTCGACTTAGCGCCTTGGCGAGCGCGATGTTTGCCGCGACATGACTTTTGTGGTCGTATACGCGATTCGCGGTTGCGGGGGACGTGCAGAAATGACTGCCGTGTCGGGTGTGCGTAATCCGCGGCGATCGTTTGCGAAGTCGTTTGTCGGGATCAGGAGATCGAAGTGAAAGGAAGCAGTTAACTGCGGGTGTTTCTTTTTTTTTTCTATCTTTCGTACGCATAGTTTGGTGCCGAAATCTGCGTGTTCACGTAGCGCGACTTCGCAGTCGCGCTTGAGGAGCAGTATATACGCGTATTCAGCAACGCATGTGCACTGTGGCTTTCGGCAGTTTATTTTAAAGAAAAAAGACACGAGAAATTTTTCGGTGTTCTCGGTCAGATGAAAAGGATGCCCTTTTTCGCTTCCTTCGAGTTTTTTTTACGGGGTTGTTTTGTAGTTTTGCCACACATAACTTATTCGCATTTCTTCACATTATGTGTTTCAATTCACAGGTACAGCGTTACCAGTGAGCTATGTCTTGTGAAAGGTGTCGATCTACAATCGTGAAGTGACGCAACGAAGTCTTGTCATGGTCTTTTCGTTCTGAACACTGACGCCAAAATTACCACCAGCGTGCGCTCTTAAATGATATGCCGTGGAAGGCCGACACATTCAGTACGTCTCAAAGCACGGTGCACTTGCGTAGGGACAATATACCAGAAGCAGTTGAAACAACGTATCTTGATCTATAGATAGGGAACAGCGCGGAAAAAACGAAGACGAAGAAGAGGCACGAAACAACACACCACACGAAGCGCTGCTTCGTCTTCGCTTCTTCCGCGCTGTTTTCTGGATCAAGATGCTCAACCAACTAGCCAACAAGTTCACCCTATTATGAAACGACAGCTCTTTCCCATTCAAAGCACGAGTTCACTATATCCTAAACAATTCATCGCTGCTTCAAATCGTAAGCAATTATAGACCCCTGCATGCGCTTTGAAAACAGGTAGCAGCTGTACCGTGGATACGAAAGGAGATTTGGCTGGAACAAACTATGCTTGAGTTGCACAAGAACTTCGTAAGCAATTGTGCGCTTAGGCTTACTCTACATGCGTGTTTCTTGCGCGAAATTTAGATCGTGATAATGGGGCAGAAGATTGACAAGCAGTGGCGCTCCGCTGCTTCCTTTTCGCGATCATTACTTCGCGCCAGAAAATATATGTACGGCAATGTTTAATCATGCTTCTCGCCGCCTCAGCCTGATAAAGCTTCAGGAGATATATTGCTAAAATACCGAAGGTCTGATGACAACTGTGCGGAAAACACCGGCTTGAGCTTGCGGTGCTGCTTTTCTTGTTTTTTGTAACTTTTCAAATGCCATTCACGCTCCTATTCTCCGAGATAAAGGCTTTAGAATATCCTCTACTTTTCGCTTCTACTCCACAGAAACGCTTGGAACGGCATTCCATTGACAGAGCCAATAAAATCAGCCGCCACGCTTGACAGGCGCGCATGCTATAAGTCGATATAACAGCTTCTTACACCGTGCCGCCCAGCCCGTGATGAAAAGAAAGTACAGCCTTTTTCCCGTTGTGTCCGAGCGAACCATGTAACCGCGAAGGAAAACAGTTCAAATTTTACAGCTTCTCATGTCACCCCCCGCACGTTGTAAACTCAAAACTTCCGAGGCACCTTACTCGAAGGTGCAAACTGCCGGTTATATAGGGAGGGTGCCGAAAACGTCTCGGAACGAAGCACCCAGTCGGTTTTACGACCTCGGAGACACTGACGACCGGGCACCCAAACATTCTCTCGCTCACCACACGTGGGTGACGTCTGCAGCTTTTACGAGCCGTCGCGAATGCACTCGCATCAAATAAAAGCCGAGACGTTTTCCTTCCGGAATGCTAGTCAAACACGCCGCTAGTCGCATTCACATAGATAGGACGTGCATAGCCGCGCAACGACGCACTTAACGACACGCCGATCTTTATTGTCTAAATACTCGTTTACAGCTGTTCGCACGCGCAGTTAAAGAACGCGCAGCCACGCCAAATGCACGACGTCATGTCGCGGCAGCAGTATACGTGAGCCAGTGGTGTCTTCTCCGCAGCGCGTTAGAGAAAACGGTTTAGAGAAGAAATAAATACGCATGCGTCCCAGTATAAAAAGATGGCCACAACGGAGGCCACGTGCATGGAGTCATTAGAAGAAGTCGCACCTCCCCTCCTGTGCCGTTTTCCTTTCCCACTACATCCACCACACCGTCGACAACGGCGGCAATCGCTTTTCTTTCTTTTCCTTCCTGCCTTTTGAGAAAGTGCGAAATACGCCCTCAGTTATCTCACAATAGAGGTGCGAACGACGGAAGAAGAGGCGAGGATCGTGGAGAAACCAGAAGCGCGCTTCTCGAGCATAAAAAAAAAAGTTGAAGAAAATAAATCGAGGAGGGGGAGGGGAGTGAACAAAAAGAAACATGATCAGCGCGCCCCCGCTTATAAGCTATAGGTCTACTCACACGCTCACGCACGCACGCGGAGTGGCCTCAAGGTGTACAGGTATACGGAGGATGAAGGCGCGAAGAAGTCAAAACGGCGGAGAGGGGGGCTCGCTCTCTTTCTTTCTTCGAGGCTTCGCTGGCGGCTTGCTCAACAAAACGGGCTCCCTTCAGTGCGCACTCGTGGCAACCATTGTCGCCGGCTCGCCTCTGATGTTCGCCGCCGGCACTCTCAAAAGCGTTGGTCAGTCAGCCGCCGCTGGCCGGTTGAGGACGACGCACAATGTCGCCTCGGCGGCGTTGGCACCTCGAGAGAGACGGGAAAGAAAAAAAAGGGGGGGGGGGTAAGGGGGGGGGGCGTCACCGACCTCTTTGGGAGGTCCCTCTCGGGTGTCCGGGTGGCCCCAGGCTCCTGTTTGCAGCGGCTTCCTTTGATGTGGCGGCTGCGACAATGCCGGACACATGAGCACACACCACCAGAGTGCGCGCGCGCGCGCCAGCACGCCGCCCGAAGGCACGCTAAAAATCCGATCGCCTCTTTTCGGCGCAATGCACGCATCGTCGAATCTCACGCGAACAACAAACACGTGCCTTGCTTGTGTCTGTTGGCGCTTGCGCAAAGCCGCGCTCTCTGGAGGATTCCATGCGCGGCCTGGACTGAAATGGAACATCGGTGTGAAAGTCCGTAGATTTCTCGGTATGCCCGGAACGTAAGCTTACCGAGCGTCGTTAGGATTGGAGCGATCATCTTATCGTTGGGCCGAAAAGTGACATCGGTTTATAACACCGGCGAAAAAAAATGGGCGGAGGGGGAGGGGAGGGGGATAATTCCAAGGAGGTTTGTTGTTTCGCTAGTTAGCACATGACGCTAAGAGGCAAAAATAGCGGCAATCTTCCTTAACAAACTGTGGTAGTGTGCGGACCATCTAAGAGAGTGAGGCAGATCCGTAAAAGCATAGCTGTGTGCAGAGGGGGGGCGCAGTCTGCCCCATACAATGACTTAATAGGGAGGGGGGGGGCGCTGCGATGAACCTTCACCCCCCCCCCCCTGATGGGGAACCCTGCGCACGCCTATGCGTAAAAGTACACATTTATTGTTTTATTGCATTGTTATATTATTGAGTAATCGACATTAATTAGCCATTAATTGTATTATACGAGTAAACACGGCAGGTCTCACAAAAAGTGCCTCTTTTTTTTTTCAGGATAGGTAATGTTACACTGCATATTTAGTCTTGATTGTGGTTTCATATGATGGTTTATTTGTCCTACTTTACACCACTAAAGTTCTTTTTCCCAGTTTCAGCGGGAAAAATTATATGTTTTTTATACTGACCCAAAAAATTATTCCCGAACTCCAGTTTGCCTCCCATCGAATTCTTCACAATGTGAGGAATGACACAAGAGGAGAGAGGTGAGTTCGACGGTGTCCATGTAATTGAGATTAGTGAAATGCTAATAATTAACCGCGGATGGTTAAGCATTGTAACGGAACGAACAAAACTTTTTTTTTTCGCTCACAGCATTCGTGACAAAGGTTTCGCTTTACCCTGTGCTGACTTGAAGTTATAGCTCCGAAGTTTTTCAGTATCAGCTTTATGGAAATTCTACAAAGACCAGTTAGTCGGTGGTTTATCGTGCCGGTAATCTTATATTTTGTTTACTGTACACTGATTAAGAAGTGGAACTCCAGTAGTTCTTTTCAACTTCTCAGAACTCAATAATTATTTATTATAAACTGAATTTTCGTTTTCGTACGCGGCTCGCCTTTCAGACCAACCCCAGAGTATAGATTCGTGATGTAAGGTAATGTTCAGTGCACTATAATAGATGGCTTTTCTTGTGCGTTATCTCTAACGGTGTGTTGTACGTTGCAGTTTGTTGACGCCGTCAACGACAGTTGAAGGTAGCTAAGGCGCAGCGAAGGTTTATTATAAATGACGGGGACATTTTCCCATTCCTTTCCAAGCTTACGTACAAGATGAGCCGGTAAGAGACGCAAACAAGATGCGCTCAAGTGGTATATTATGAAACGAGGACTGATCAGAATGAGGGCCACAGACGTTGCTAGATCCGTGGCCGCGTTCGCAAAACAGTTGGCAGTGGCGAAGTTGCTATTAACAGGGCACTGATGGACAGGTCGACGGAAAGCTCTTGATGTTCTGTACCGTCATCGCTGTCTGTCGCCAAAACAATTGAATTTGCAAGCAAGAAGTTTCCTTCCACAGATGTCGCTGAGTGTAGTGGCTTTTTGTCCCTTTTTCTCACGTTTCATTCCATCACCTTTCATTGTGAGTAAGCTGGCGCATTCATTCGTGAGCGGTACAAACGTTTCACTGTCCACGATGGTACCATGCGGCAGTCGTGCATTCAAGGTTTTCGGTGTGGCATTACTCGCTGCCCAATCATACCCACAAAGGGATTTATACGATGACCTGTGAAGCATTACGAATTCTGCTTACGGGGTAGACAGACTTTATAGTTTCGTAAATGACCGCGTAAGTTACTGAACTAAGCGGTGCGACGAAACTAGGAAGTTTGCGGGCGCAAATGCGATGGAATCAGCTGGCACAACAAGATAGGAGGGATGTCGCTGCGAGAGGCCTTGGTCCTGCACTAAGCATACAGATAATGATGATGACAACGAAATGACTGCAACACGTATTGTCAGAAGCTGCGATACCGGTGTCCCCTAGCAACAGCGACAACAGACTCGCTCAAACGCAGCTATGTGAGAGCTGGGACGACATGGGACTCATCCCGACGGTCACCTCCTTCTGAACACTGCGCTGGGAATTCCTTTCCGCACAGTGAAGGGGGAGGTACGCTTGCGGCTGATGCATAACAGGCCGTGCCACAGTTGGAGAAGACTCGACTCCGGACGGGAGAGCGCGTTCGGCGGCAAGTTTCAAAGGGGCAACACCGCGCGTACCTGCACCTCCCCCATCTTTGAAGAGAGACGCCCGCGGCTAAGCTGTAATGGAACCGCTAATCACCGTGTTCCGTTGGCCCCCTTTCTTCGCTGGTTCCGCTCGTTTTTCTGCACCCGGTGAGGTCCCGTGCGCGGCCAGCTATACGTGGTACAGTCGTCGGTCGTGTTTAGGTACACCGCGGTGGTGTTGATCCCCGTGAAAAATGGTCCGAGCAACACTGCTTTGCGGACGTTCGAGCCTCGACTTCGCCTGGTTGTTTCCTTTCTTCACAGTGCATGGTGGTGGGGGGGACTGGAGTTAAGCGTCGCGCATTACACCGTGATCGTAACGCTCTTGTTCAGCGTACTCTTTTTTTTTTGTTGTTGTTGTTGTGCGCGCGAACTGTAAACGACGTTTCGCGCTGTTAATTCTCCTTGCCCAATTTGGTTAAACGACTCCAACGTTTAGACGCCGCCCTCCCTTAGTCACCTACACGAGGTCAATGAAGCTCCAAGAGCGTGTCTGTTTCACTTCTCGCTTATCGTATATTCCTGGCTTGTTCGTGCTTACAGGGCGTCATATATACACGAGAAATGTATGTTACGTAATGTCACGAAAAAAAAAAACAATAATAATATATATTTCCAACGTGTCATAAAGATCCGAGAGCGTGCTTGATGATTACTTTCATTTGTCTTTAGCTGCGAAATTTCGAGTGAAATCGCGAGTTCCGTAAAATGATCACTGTGCAATCACTTCGAGTCGATCTTTTGCATCAGAGCCCGAAGGAACTGTCGCTAGCTAAGTTGCCATATGTTGGTCTGGTCACGCATTTTGTAGTCGCAGGACTAACAGCTTCAAACGACTGATTTTCACTTGCGAAAAAGCCGGAGTGGCGTACAATTCTCAGTCATCGTATACTTGCGGCCTTTGTTGCCATGGAAACACAAGGTCACTCAAGCATTGCTTGCTGAAACTGCTGGTGTCTTCAACATCCGTGACACCTATATGATGTTGAAGACCTATCTGGTTCGTCTCACAACCGTTGACTAACATTTATCGCAGTTAAGTGCAAGCCCCTGCACGCTGCCTATCGGATTGTACACCGCGGCCGCGGAAATGCAAACAGGAAAAGCCACGATTCATACCATCGAGCGTTCCTGAGAATTCGTTAGCGTCTTTAACCACCCCCAAACCGCTAACGGATAACCGCATTTCTTAATGTACAGAGCGGACGATCCATCTTGGTGAGACGAATTGGTCCGTGCTCCCTCAGACTGTCGCAAAGCGCACTCGCTTCCTGCTTTCTCCGTATAGTCAGCCTGATGAACTTCGACTTTCCTGCACGTCTCCATCCAACGGGCTTTGTCTAAGCACACTGAAAGTCGTTTCCTTTTCAATGACAACAAGGACCTCTCGCCGAGCGCTCCACTGCGGGAGTCACTTAGTGGTCACTGACGTCAGCAGGGGGTGACTGCTTCCCCTTCCACGGTGTCGTCGTCGCGTGAGGTCTTCGCGACACAGCGGCGGTCAGGCGCGCCCGCCCCAGCGAGTATATGCGCGCTTCCCGCTTCTCCGACCACTCCAGATGTGCGGGCCTCTCAACAAACGTCAATCCTATTCTCGCAAACTGGACGACGCTGCGCGAACAGCGTAGATAATTTGCTGATTGAAAACACGTATGTAGACTCCTGTCGGGCTGCACCGAGCTTCCTGGAAACCTGACCCCCCATGAACTTAACAGAAAGAGTTACTTGTCGCGTATGGAGACTCGGAATACATGCATGGTTCGAGGACGCACATATGAATGCCGGATATAACCGCGAGCTACGGAAATGACTATTACTATGGCGAGCACTTCGGTTTTTGGTACGAACAGGCGTTTTAAATGCACATATTGTATCTCTAGATATACGCTTCAGCCCCATACACCGACCGACTTACCGACCGGGTATCTCGCCACGAGTGACGTCAAAAACACACACGTACGTATACATCCATACCCCCTAGAAATTGTTGCACATGCGCGAGTGACTTCGGCGTGGCGCGTGAACGCCGAATAAACATAATAAAATGTTATAAATGTCCCCCCAGTGTAATTCGAACTCTGGGCCTCTAGCACCAAAGCCCAATGCTATAGCCACTGCGCCAAGGACGCTTTTCCTTTCTTCATTGAACTATACACCACAGGCGCATGCCTATAGTCAGGCGTGCAAGCGAGTCCCTGCGATATGGCAACAATTTTTGTGCTCTTTTCTGAATGGAGATTATTTTGTTGTGACTGCGCTTGCGCATAAACTTTCGTGGTGGGATGTTTTTTCATAATGAATATCAGTTGCAAGTGAGCGTCTTTCCATGTCCTGTGTACTTTCTTCGGAACCACTTCTGCGCTCCCATACGCAAGGTGCGAGCACGCACGTCCAGACGCTTGCCGTGCTCTATATAACGCTGAGTGAGCGTCGTCGATCGAGCCGCCGTTAATTCGAATGTGGATATAACTAAGTACTTGAAGAAACACTTTATCAACGACAATGCTTGTACTGACTGTGACACTCATAATTAGATTATTTCTGCTGTAACCTCCTTTCTAAGGACACCTGTGTGGTCAACTAGGGAAAGAAGAACGTCTATTATGTAAACTATGCGTTGAAATCAATACCACTATTCTCCAACCTCCAGACATGGCGTCTCTCCCAACCCTGAAACGAAACCACCGTCAGTGAGTTGAAATATCAGCCGCACGTGTTCTGCCACGAAAACAAGGGACATGTTGAATATGAAAGATTCCTATTCTCCGTGTTCTTTCAACATTCAGGGCGTCTACGCTCTGAACTTCGTCGCAAAAAAAAACCGAAATAGCAAGTATTGGTTGCACTTGTTGTACAGCGTTGACCCACAACGCCAACCACAATACCAACTTTTCCACAAAAGTTAATGCTAATTTAGAGTTTCAAGGTTACAATGTTCCATTCATAGGCATGGCGTATATAGCCTTATATAGCTGACTTGAAAGATGCGTGCAGTCACTCGAACCTCGGCAGGCTGTTGAACACTATGAGACTTACCAAATGGCAAAAATTGGGCCTTCAATGAAATATCGCCGTGAACTCCGCGCCGAACCGGTGTGACCACCAAGAATAAGAAAATAAAAAATAAAAAGGCAGATCTTGAAGCATTCAAATTGCCCTTGTAAGGAGAAAAAGAAAAGAAATACAAAAGTATAGACGTAAACACCGAGCGCGAGGCAGGCGATCGTTTCCTCCCCGCTCTTATTGAAAAGGGCCTCATCACTCAACCTGTCCTGCAGCGCATAATGCCCCACACATTGACACCGCCGGCGGGCAAGGGAACAAATCACGCAGGGAGGCCAACGACACATGCGATGTCACCGGAGCCGGCAGAGGCCGCACAAAAGCGGGGAAACCAGGGCGTAAACAGGAAGCACGCTCATTGGTCGGTCGCCTGGAACGCCCCGCCGAGTTCGGACTCGGGCTCGCCTCACTCCCCACTTTCCCATTGTGGGACGTCCCATATCGCGACATTATAGGCGCGCGTGTGAGCGCGCGCGTGCACGATACATCGTCGATAGGGATGGATCGGCGTTCCGTCTTTTCGCACCCAAGTAGACTGAGCGTTTTCGTAAACAGGCAGTATGTTTTGTATCGCCGGTGGCGTCGCCGTAGCTTATTGTCCTTGTGGTCTACTTTTCTGCCTACTCTTCAATTATATATCCCTTCGAAGAAGGGTATAACCGACTCTGTGTTTGGCATTTATTTTAGCCTGTTAATTATTCTATTTACACGAAAGGTTTGTGAGCATCGCAGCATTTTTCTTATTGTTTAACGACGACGACATGCGGAAAGAATAGGCTACATAAGCGGCTGTGCTGTCCGAATTATGGATAAAAAGAAAACTACAACTACGAATACTTCCTATATATGTTCCTCTTTTTCTTTCAAATCACACTTGTTTCATGACTCTCCAGAGAATAATCTATACGTAAAGTGCACATACGCTTTTCCAGTTCACCCTCGTGAAGGCTGCGGGTGATTAAAAGCGAATAATCAAGGTTTATTCAGAATCAAGGGACAATTTGCCGTATGCAGAATGAAGCCTTCTGTGATTAATCATCGGTGACCACCTTCCATCCGTCTCTTTCTCTGTTTCCAGCGTGAAAGTTATCGCCGATGTATCTATTATTATTTTTATTTGAAATAAGACAGAAGATCAGGGGAAGATGGCAGCTGTCTCAATTTTGTGTGCGTTTTAGGGGTGTACATTTTCACAATTGTTTACAACAGATTGCAGATCGTCCCGCAGAAAGCCGAGCTGTAGTTGAACTTGTGATACTTAATGCATTTTCAGAGCTTCCGAAGAAATAGAAAATTTAGAGCGAGCGAAAAAGAAGAAAGGGAAAAAAGAACGCAGCACAGGTCCTCACTGTGTCGACGTCATTTTTTTTTCTCTCTGACGTTTTTTTTTCTTCCTTCTAAAGCACTGTATAGATGCATCCAGCTTCGCAGATGTACGTGATATTTTACTGCCTCCTGTGTTTCTCTACTTCAATGCCTTTAGTTTTGTGTGGCTTGCGAAGAGCAATATGTTTGGTGAGTGGCCACCGCTAAACAATCTCTCGTTAAATAAATAAAAGTTGCTAGATAATTCAATTATTTGAGACTGCGTGAAGGCTCTTGATGCTAAGCAGCGGATATAGGTAACATTAGCAATCATTTATAGCCGTCTTGAGCCAACAGTACCAAGCAATACAGCCAACGATAGCCACCATTTAGCTAACCCTAGCCTACATTAGTCATCATTTAATCTACAGAGTACTAACGAGTAGGGATGCGCGAATATTCGGACGTTTCGAATATTCGAACGAATATTAAAGTATTCGAATTCGCTTCGATACGAATTTATATTATTCGAAATGAACGAATATACGTATGTTTGACCGCACATAACCCCCTGTAAAGATGGTTTCACTGCAGCGTTGGGTTGCTGTACCGTGAAACCACCCTGCCAGAAAAAATCTGCACTGCCGCAAAGCCACACTTCAAGGTCAAGTGTACATTTTTTTTACAATTTAACAGCGTGTTATATGGGCTTATATGCGCTAAGTATAGTAATTTTTAGCTTGTAACGTATTGTACCACTTATAACTGGCACCCTTCTGCTATTAAAATTTTGGTACCATTCAAGGTTTCTTCCACTTCATTTCAAACCAAAAAGGTGACATTCACTCATACCTAGTCCCAATTCTTAAAAATATTGTGCAAGGGTCATGAAGAAAATGCTCACTTTTTCTTAATAATATGTGGCGAGTACTATTCGAACTATTCGATTCGAAATTATTCGACCAAGTCACTATTCGCTTCGAACCTTGAATTTACTATTCGCCCATCCCTACTAACGAGTCATTGGCGTAGCAAAAGAGGTGGGGGGGAGTTCAACTTCAAACCTTTCCCGAAATTTTTCAATTTTGCATGTGTGTATATACACCCACACATACAAACCCACACGCGAACATACATAAAGTATGGTTAAAGCCTCCCCCCCCCCCCCCCAAAAAAAAAGAAAAAAAAATTTGGCTACGCTCTGTAACGAGCGCCGGTAGAATGCAAAAGAATACAGTAGTTGAAGGCTGCACTGCCCTCAGAATCAGCCCATATTTTCGCTAAGAAATTATCATAACCTGTTACAGAATGTGGGTTCGAAGGGGTCACGGATTAAACGTACCTCTTCCTTGACCAGCACTTAAGAAGGGGAGTGGATAGACGTACTCGTTTCCATGTTACACACAACTAAATGAGGCCAAGGAAAGCATAGGGGACACATATTTGCAGTTTTCAACCGTAGTATATATAGTAAAGGTGGTGTAGTTCGAAGGTTGTCGGTTCAGTGACCACGACAGCAAGTTGTCCCGTGTGCTTTTCTTGGCTCCATTATCTGTTGATTCCATGAGGTTGCGACCAGCACTCGACATTCAAACTCTTCCATCTTCGTATATGTATACGGTACTTGTGCCAAACGCAGGTCGGCTGGGCGGCCTAGGCGACGACGACGACTCCGACTGCGACTCGGAGCCGGGCCTGCTGCTCAAGCGCAAGACGCGACGCTCTCGCACCACCTTCTCGGCCGATCAGCTGGACGCACTGGAGCGCGCCTTCGAGCGCACGCAGTACCCGGACGTGTACACGCGCGAAGAGCTAGCGCAGAGGACCAAGCTCACTGAGAACCGCGTCCAGGCAAGCAGCGTTCCATTTAGACACGTCATTCAGTTTAGACTATAGGACGGTTGAAGAGAATTACCATCAGTATGTACGAGATTGGAGGCTTCAAATCCGCAAGGGGCCGCTCGGTGAAGCATTAATTCGTTAATTTACGTTTCAACGCATCAACATGTCGAGGCGAAGAGTATCACACGCTGAGGCAGCTGTTCCTCACAACACTATCACATGATATCTTACAAAAGGGGCTACTTGTTGTTCAAGGCTCTAAGCAGAATAGCCACTGTCGAGAGTGGAATGCGAGTCAGTGTAGGGTACTACGACTCTTTAAACAATCTTCAACGAAATACCGCTTCTAATGAAACCAATTTCCAGTTCCAAAGGCTTCGCTATAACGAAGGTTTACTGTATCCTATCTCAATCTTGACTCAAAGTTGCGTGTACTGCAGGTGTGGTTCAGTAACCGACGCGCCCGCTGGCGCAAGCAGGTGGGCAACCAACCCGCGGGAGCCGCCTTCAGCAGCCAGCTGCTGCAGGGTTACGCGCAGGCGGCAGCCGCTGCCCCTGTGGTAAGCGCCGCCGCGTCAACGCACCACCATCCGCACCTGGACTCCGGAATCGCCTCTGCGGGGCTACAACACCACGGTGAGCGAAGTCAAACAAAACTTTTCTTCGACATCTACTGTTACAGCAGATCAGCAGATGTCTATGCTCAGAGTTCTTCAATTGCACGTTACGAAACTCCGTTCCGGAACCCGGACATCCTCACAGACAAATCTGCGGACTTTAGCGAACCGACGCGCCACCTGGGAGCAACAACAGAAAACATACCGCACTGTTGTTGTCTACACTGCCACATTTCTGTACAATTGCCGACGCCGAATTTTTCGCGTACGACGACGACGACGACGACGCCACCAAAATCTGTAACTCTCATAAGCTTCGCTTGAAAACTGATAAAATCTTGTTCGACGTGTTGTGCACGGTAAACCCTTCGCCCCCACCGAAATCGCAGCCTGCAGCGCGTTGTTTGGCTTCTTAGCACTAATATCATGCATGCAGCAAAGCCACATTTACAGGCATATAATCGAGAGAGTTCTGGCGTCGCTCGCTGCCCGTGGTGAGAATGGCAGAACCTGGCTTTTATATAAGAGTGAGGAAACGCGAATACGTGATTTAAGGAGGATTGCAGTAATAGATCGCGCAAGATAACTGTGAGTTGCAGTAACGCCGTTAAGGTGCGAGTCCACCGTACTCTAGCGGCGTTGCTTGAAACGAATTAGGTACTCCAACTTCTGTAAGGGGACACTGGAAAGTGAAACAGTAAATCAGTAGTGATTTACAAGTCATTCTTTGGGAACTGTATTTTCGTTAATTTTGCCATTGCGTGTTCACTAATAGTAGAGAAACTTCAGCGCCTGAATTTCAGCGCGACGTCGCGGGCTTCAGTCTATTTTTTTCATTCTTCCCACATTGATTAAATAACATTTCGTTAAAATGGCTGTGGGAAGTATGTGGCTTCGTTATAGCACAGTATAATTAATTGTAACCGTTATGAAGTTATCTAGGTCCTTGCGGACGTTGCCAATCTATGACGTCATGGCAAGTTGTTGCGAGAATTTGAAGACAGCGTCACAGCATGTATTATTTTATTTTGTTGCACGTTTTCTCGTTTACAAAGTGCCTTCTCGCGGCGAGAGTAGTTTTTTTATACTGCGAAAGGGTAATTCACTAGTACGGAAAAAAATCGTTTTTATTTTTAGCGTAGCCTAAGTAAGAAAACAGAAAGGCAGAAGACAGTGAGGTTAACCACGAAAGCGTCTGGTTGGATATTCACTACACTGAAGGAAACGGAAAATGCGATGATTTTTTTTTTTTTTTTTTGAGAAGGTTTACTGTATAGGTATAGTGAAAATGGTGCACGCCAGCGTTCTAAATCGATGCACTTATTTTCACTCATCGCAGACACTACAGCCTGGCACCGCTCGCATCAATCTCTGGCATCGTCTAACGCAGTGTCGCAGCCGGGATACGGCTCGTACGCGACAGAGTCCTGCATCAACGGTGGCCCTTTGTCGCAACAGGTAAGATGCGCGAGAATTACGATCCGCTAAGCGAATTCACGCTATTGGCGACCCATATGACTATATGCTACTCGCGGAACAGGCTAACAAAGGAAACTTAACGTAATGGGACTTGTAGCGCACAGAACTTGCAACAATATTTATTACGAGTCCGGAGCCAAAATATATAGACAACTTTTTCGCACAGATCATACTTGCGCTGCTTGCGAAAAACGTACATATCATTGCGCAAATTGTCTATATATTGGGGTTCCTGGCTCGTAATAAAGATTGTTGCAACTTAGCGCCTGTGTGTGCCACGTCCTTCTTCGTCTTTCCATGCGCTATAAGCCTCACGATGCCATACCAAGAGGCACAGAACACTGCACTACTCTAATCGAGAGTTGTCAAGATTCGTCTTAAATTTTGGGCTTAACGTCTGCAGACAATGCGTGGCCTACGAATTCAATTCACCTAAGTGGAGGAGTTTCCGGGTTTATTTTGACCGGCCGGTGTTCTTGCCCGCGCACCATGATCCATGCTCACAAGCGCCAGGTATATTTGCCAAACTGCGTGGTATATCTGTACGCTCATAATGCGGATCAACAGGCTTTGGTTTCTTCTACAGCCAGTAACAATTCATCGGTTCTTCCGCAGGTGTACGGCCTGCTTGCCGGAAACGGGGGCGGAAGCGGAGCTGCGGGAGGACCGTCCTCGCTGAGCGTGCCGGATTTCCACATACCGGCCCTAAGCGCGGCCAGCGAAATGGCCGGCTGGTCGCCAAGCCTCGTCAGCTCGGCGGCAGCTCTGTCGGCCAGGGCCGACGCGCCAGCGACCTCCAGCGTCTTCGGACACCACGGGGCGTTCGGAGCTGCGGCGGCGTCGGACAACTTCGGGTAGGTGGCAAGTGAACCTAACGACTACGTAAATGATGTCTCCGCGAGTAAGGAGGATTTTGACAATGATTTCTCCCCAGAAGCGCGCCGGGTCGTTGCCTGGAGGGATCTCTTTTTGTACTGCAGCGCGGCATCGTCTGAGTATAGTTGAGGCGGAAAGTTGGGCTAGTTGGTGTCGTGCATAATAGGACATGAATACTAGCGTAAAAGGAGACGAGGAGGAGAAGAAGAAAGGGCGCTAGCATGGTCCTGTCTTTTTTTCTTCTCGTTCCCGTCTCCTTTTACGCCAATCATGTCCTATTATACGTCTGAAGATTATATCTGCAGAACAGGCGATTGAGATGGGCCTCGGTAATAGCCGACTGTTGGTAATAGGGCTCGGCAATGACCTTCCGTCGGCGTGCAGTGATACCTAATTAAATGTACTTAAAACTAGACGGCGCGATTGTTGTGTGTGATGAATGCATGGTGTCAAAAACACGATTGTTAACCGTTATCTTCTTCCCTCGCACGATTCGTCGATAAAACGCCGAGAGAGGGAAAGGGAGGGAGCGAGGGAGAAGGATGAGATCACCAGTGAACAACATCCTGGTTTATCCAATCCACATAACCAATTGTTGGGGTGTCGTGATTTGCAGTGAGATCTGGGACGAAGAATTCCAGGCTCCTCACGGGCGTTCTGAGCGCACGCGCGTTGCTCCGCACTTTTAGCTCTGCCGAGCAAACACGAAAGTTCCGATGTAAATAATAATAATAATAATAATAATAATAATAATAATAATAATAATAATAATAATAATAATAATAATAATAATAATAATAATAATAATAATAATAATAAGGGTCAGGCGATTCTGCCGAATAAACGTCGTCGAGACCACAACTGTGCTCCCGTCTTGCATAGACGCGTTAGCTGCGTTTTAAAATATCTCGGGTATAACGTCCCAAAACCACGGTATGATTATGAGATACACTTTGATGGAAATAAGTAACCGTCTGTATATACGTTCACAAAGTCTAGTTGTTTTGCAACCAAAAAACTCTGCCGTTAGATTAGACTTTGTCGTTAGATTTGTAGTTGGTGGATACTTTCGGGCTGCGATTAGGAAATAAATCCGCTTCCAATGACAAAGCCACGATATCAAACGAGCGAGCACGTGCCCCTTAGTCGGGCCTAGATTGCTGAAGAAAAACAAGCATTATAATTCGTTGCCAATTTTCCTTGCAGCGGGATGATAGGAAACACGGAAGGATTCATTTCAAGCACGTTCAACAACCTCAACAGCTCTCACGGCGCGATGGGAATGGACGTGAAGCCAGCATTTCCATACGGAAGTCAGTTCACCGCTGGTAAGCTTATAACTAAACTTCTTATATCAATTTCAACATACAGTTTAGCTTGGCACAATATCAGTTATGGTGTAGCACTGTGCTTCTTTATATAAACTCGGAAACAAAGTAGTTGTGAAGTGCATGTCATTCAGTAACCTTACAGTGACAAGAAAGAGAGCGAGAGAAACATGCTTTCATTATGCATATATTCTATAGTTCGAGTCGTCGCTATTGAAATCCATCTGAGCGATTCGAAGTGGTCATAGTGATGAGTGTGTTTTCGTGAACCTGTCAACGTGTTTGATCTTGACCACATCAGCCATATAGTGAAGAGGACAAAAATATTTAAATCTCGCCTTCGCTATTTCCAGCTGGGGTCAATCTTTTTACCGCCAAATTTGTGAAAATTTGTGAAAACAAGGTTTCGAAATGTTCTACCAATCTAAATAGACTATGTGTTTAGTACTTTACGGGTATTGCATGGAAGGGGGCGGTTGCACAATGTTGTTTGATTACGTTTATATCGCGAAAAGATGCTATATTTGCAACTTGCGCATTGCAGGAACAAGTGCCAATCAAATGTGCAAGGACTTCGACATGCCAGCCACTGCCCTAGCAAGTCTGCGTCAAAGATCTCGGGACCATGCCGTTGCGCTAGGACTTTTCTAACGCGAAGTTCTTCACTAGTATACTCGCTTATGAACATGAATGTCACCTGTACATAGCAGCCACGACTTCAACAAGCAGCTGCATTAATCATTTTTGCAGTTCATTACATCCTTTTCATCTAGATATATGTACGTCTGCTTGTCTTCATGATTTACGAAAATGTACAGTGCTAAACGCTACCATAAAGATCCTTATGTGCAATTACATTGCACGAACACAGGAAATGAAATAAAGTGACCACGTATGAAGCATTATGCTTATTACTCAAATGTATGTCTCCATGGCCACATATAAGGATGATGAAGCTTTTATTTTCTTAGATGTGATTCTGTGTCCGGGCATTACAGAGTCTTAGCAAATAAATTAATGCACAAGTAAACAGTATAAAGGGAGTGCACAACATATGCTGTGTGCCATGGTCCATTCATATTGTTTGGTCAGTAGAGAATACTGTCACAGTTATGGTTTTTGTTTTCGTAGGTGCAGCTGAGATTAGACAAATTCGCTTGAAATACGGTTTGTCATGTACAAAAATTTTACAAATTTTACAAAAATGTTATACCTGCCTTCTTTGAGCTGCTTGGTTTTCGCGTATACGTAGGTCACCAGTTATTTTCATCCACCAACATGTAGAGTGCCTCCTGTTGCAAAAGTACCATTATATGCAATTGGATGGCGTGAAAATAAAAATGAACTCATGGCTTCCGTTTCTGAAGTATTGGATAAAAATCTGACAGAAACCACCTGAGGATGACTGGCGGAGTTTTTGCGATTGACATTTTAGCAACGTAATGACACACCGCATTGGCACAATCGAAAGGCGTAATTTAAATGGGTCATGAATCAATTTTCCAAGTAATCATCGAATGACCTCAGTATCGGTGTTTACTGCCTCACGAATCGATTGCCGCAAGAATTTCCCGAATACGTCATGAGCGGGCGCAATTACAAGGGTTTGTCACGCGCTTAAAGCGCTTCCTTCTCTCGTCCTGACGAGGGGGAGGAATCGCACGAGGCAAGGAAGTTACGTCAGCGCGCGTGATGAAACGCGATCGCGAATAGGTGGATAGCAAAATGACGTCTTCCGGTTCGATGCCTAGCTCTTCGCTGTTTCAAGGTGTGTGTCGTTCAGTGTAATCGGGGAGAAAACACGTACTTTCTGCGACGCGGTTGTTACCAGTTGTCTTGCCTCCTCCCCGATTACACTGAACCGCACACAACTTGAAGCAGCGAAGAGCTGGGCCCTGAAGGTTCCGTGAACCGGAAGTGCTGTAGCAGACGACCCGCCGTTTTGCTATCCACCTATTGTTTTTGGGAACGAGCGTGGCTCATTGTGTTAGCAGACTACGGAGCGCTGCGCCTTCACCCCGTGGCAAGGAGCGCATCTGATCCAAACGCCGCACTTGATTTATGTCGGCTATTGGCCAATAGGATGATATCTGCTGTTCGACATCAAACAGCAGGCGCCGGTAGCTCCGAAGAGAGTGAGCACCGGTCTCCATATGAAAAGAGGGCGCCTGAGAAAATGGTGACTCCGCGCACGACTGCAAAATTTGGCAGAGATGTTCACAGCAGTCTCTGCTATTCACAGGATGTGTTTTCTCACCAAGCCCGACAGGCGGTTCATGGCACCTTTAAGAGATGCACAGTGGCGCTGACCTAGTGAGACAAGTTGGTCCGACAGTTTGTTTTAGGGGCGTAGCTCCTCTTAGTCTAACCTTGTCACGTCTCCGTTGTCCGGCGTATCTCCCGGCCGCCGGCAGTAAACGGCAGTATCTGTCCGGTGGTGGTGTGCGGCGTGACCACCCTTACTGTGCATACCCTCTCCACACGCCTCCTCTCCACTCCCCCTCACCATTCCCCATGTCCTCTACCCCTCTCCCCTTTCCCTCTCCACTCCCCCTCCCCTCTCCACTTCCCCTCTCCCATAACCAGTCTTAAAAACGGAGGGGGCGTGCACACATGAAGGCTCCCTAAAAACATAGTCCCGACTATGCTAAAAACAATGCGCTGCGACAGTACGTGATATCATAGTCCCTCAATAAGTATTAGGGACTACGGTGATATGTATCGCCCTCTCATCTCCTACGCTTCCCCCTCTTTCTACTCTCCTACGGCTAAGAAAGGTCCAGGGGACATTACCTGAACAATTTATAATTCCTGAACGTTTACCATTACTGAACGCGTCCCTCGAGCAGCAGCTGCTGCTGCGTCGCTTACAGTTGCTGCGCTGCTCGAGCAGCAACTGCGAACTTTGAGCAAAAGGGCGGTGGCGCGCGCGCTATCTCGACAGACATCAGTAGACGGCTGATGCCCTTGTACGTGCTGTGCTCTCTCCGTCGACTTCAAGTTCAAGTAACGGACAGCACGAAAGCCGCTCCGCTCCTTGGAGCGGCCGCATTCCTTTTTCCAGCGTTTTGTAGAGTTACGCCAGATCGGATCCTAATGGAGTTACAGCTGCTAGCCTTACATCGTTTAACAGTCCAATTTGTTGCTATCGCGTTCATTGCACACACACACACACACACACACACACACACACACACACACACACACACACACACACACACACACATATATATATATTATATATATACATACATATTCTCAAACATCCGGGGCCTTCTTTCATCGCAGCTGCTCTCGCAGCGACATGTCCGAAGAGCCCAGGCGGAGTGGCCTCGTGCGCCCACCATCAAGCGAGGAGCGGGGCGCGTATGCTCCGCACATTCCGCAATGAAAAACTACATATACGATCGACATATCTGTTAACGTTAGCGCGATTGCTCGGCGAGCGAGTTGCGTTCCTTGCTTGGAGTTCAGTTTTCATCATGGCCTCGCAAAGTGAACCGTAACGGCGGGAAGACAGCGTTCATCAAACCACCATTGGCCAACATTCGCAGGCGCTGCCTCCCGCCTATGACATACTGCGGGTAGGGCCAGATGGGATTTAACCGCACTTATCGCCAAACCTCATGCAGGCGGCCGAAAATAGGAAACAAGCTTTTATAAAGGTATCCTCATGCCAAATTAGATTTCAGTTTACGTACTGCCGCAGGTGTAGCGGGACATTCACACTATGAGCTCTCGTTTTTGCAAGCAATATTTGAGTGTTGCAAGTGATTGGACTCCTTATTTAGCCCTTTCCCTCGATATTCTTTCTTCATGGCTATACAGGCAAAGATGACACACTCCAGTGAATTTTGACCTATTTATTCAGTTCGTTCAATCAATCAGGAGAACAAAAATAACCAGTTGCACCAAAAGAAAAGAGTACAGGTAGCACATTAAATGGCTGTTTATTAGAGGCATATTTAATAATTAATAATTGTTAGGGCTTTACGTCCCAAAACCAAGATAAGATTACGAGGGACGTCGTAGTGGAGGGTTCCAGAAACATTGATCGTCTGGTGTTCTTTAATGTGCACCTAAATCCAAGTACCCAGGCCCATAGAGTTTCCTACAATACTTACTAGAGGGAACTCTGGCGCTAGTGTCTATGGGAGCTGCATCGCATGACGCTTCAGCCAGCATGGAAATGATGGGTAGTACACAAAATTGTCTAAACTTTGTACTTTCGGCTCCGTTCGGCTCCGTGTCGCCTGCATCCGCTTTGTTGCAAAACGAAGTTCAGCAAAAGTCAGCAGTTTCACTTTGCCACTGTAACTTCTTTAGGCTCACCAATTCAAATCTGGTCCCGAAGTTCACAACGATCCATTCTTTTATCCGAAAGAAAACCAAAACATAGCAATAAACAAAGCCACAAGTACGTTTGAAGCCGCAAGCACGAAGACTAGGCAAATTTGTGTACTACCCATCATTCCCATGGTAGCTGAACGATCGCAGCGCCAGAGTCCCCTCTAGTTAATTTTAGGAAACTATGCCCAGGCCTGTAGCATTTCGCCTCCATCGAGATGCGGCCACTGTGGCTGGGATTTGATCCCACGACCTTCAGGTCAGCAGTCAAGCACCATAACCACTAGACCACTGTGGCGGGTACATGTAACGCAATAAATGGTTGTTCATTACAAGCAAACTTAGGATGGCACCGGCTGCAAACGTAAAAACAAGCTTAACAAAATAAGCAGTGATGAAATTATGTAAAGATGAGACTATAAAGTGCAAAAGAAAAACGACGAAAGATAGAAAAAGACAAGTTCTTGACATTAATGCTCTCTAAGCACAAGTAACACACTGTCGTTAAATGCAACCAACAGACAATCAAACCAAGGAGAGATTGTCTGTTGGTTGCAATTAATGTTATGTCGAACAAAAGAAAATGAGCCCTTAAATCCCCTTCTTTTGTACAATGTCAAAGGGTGCTTTGATGACTATCATGGTTGCACTATAATACAAACTAAGCTACATGTAGTTGACCAAAGCTGCAAGTATAATAATGAATGCTTTACTAGCATAGCGTGGCATATGCTATTGGGTGTGGCAGTTAGGACCAACACAGCAGCATTTTCGTATGTGATGACACTCGCGCAATCATGCCATCGGACAACACAGAAAGTAGGTACTTCGAAGAATTGCAGTTCATAAAATTGGGCAGTGTCGCCCAAAAGGTTAAACAAGTGTAAAGCAACAAGGTTTATGATGCGCTGAGGGAATGCACAAACATTGTTCCAAAAATATGTGGTTGCCATTTTGGTGCAACTTGGCACGCGAAGCAGCTGATGTACAACAAGAACAGCATGTTTTGAAGTCTAATTTCTGACATCTATTAGACTCTTTGCAACAGTGACATCGTAAGGAACGCTGCCACCAGCACCACTGAAAGGGCAGCACCTCAAAGGAACAAAAGACAAAGAAAATGGCTGCATTGAACTGTACTCTCCATTCTGCTTGCACTGCACACACCATGGTGTGGTATGCGCCCAAAAAGGAACACTAGTAGTGCGCAAAACAATCATTCCAGCAGTCAGAGATAGAATGTTGCCTTTTTTCTCTGCCGCGGGGTTGATTGAGTGGTGCATAACCTGATTCCGAACAAAAATCTTAAAGGGACAGACAACTGGCCAGAACGTGGGATTAGGTTCTGGTATAAATGAAAAGACTAAAATATAGTGACCGATTCCAGCATCCTTTACGCGTTGCGAGTAGGATTTATATTTTTAAATCATGTGTAAAAGTAACAAAAACCGGTATGTCACTCAGCCTAGCGGAAGAGCCTTGAAGCTGGATTATGAAGTCGATCACTTTGCTGTACGTAGTCTGATGCTGTCATGAGTGCCATAATTAGTCCTCAAAGTTAGAGTTGCATATTATTATCCAGCCCCACTCAATTCTGTGCTGCTTACGAGGTAAAAGGAGCTGCACGGTGAGAAGCAGCACTGTCTTCGCGGCCGCTAGTGGACCATGTCGAGCCGTGGCGCATGCGCATGAAGTGCACGCATGCGCAGTAACTCACCGCGCTTGAACACTAACCACTCTCGCGTTCACGGTTTGCAGCAAATGTTGTCTTGTATTACAAATGTTTGGTGGCGTTTTCCACGTTACCATTCAGTGATTAGGCACTCTGACCGGTGAGCTTTCCGCTGCACTGAAGAAAATAGGTACCATCAAAATTGATTGTCGGTCCCTTTAAAGTCTACTGAATTTCGCACAGGTGTGGTCGTGAAAGAAGCATTAGTAAATTTTGAAATAACAGCCCAACTGTGACCAAGCCAGCATTACTGTAAATAGAATGTTAACAGAAAAGAAGTGACTAGCGCTCCCATACATTAGGCAATTTTACGGCTCGTGCCGTAGTCCAGAAAATGAAATAAAAGACATGCACGCCAAAGCAAACTGACATGACTGACAATAATGTGGTGTGGTGCGGCATTAGTGTGGTGCAGAAATGACTAGCAGTGGTGATGACAGAAATCCTGTCCCTTGACACAAGTGCCTTTGCATGGTGCACCGGATTTGTTCACTCCGCTGCAGCGGCGCCGAGACCCACTGGATAACAGTGATGTATTCGAAGCAATGCTGGAAAGGAACGATAGTTTTTGTTAGCTACGCACACGCAAATCAGAAAGTGGCAAAACTTCAGTCGTTCCTTCTTAGAATTTACTATGAAAGCAGCCTTCTCTCCCAGTGGAGATGGCAAGAGTTGGTCAAACAACAATGTACGCCTGAACTGCTCTGTGCAAAGTTCAGTGGCATGGTCACCACGTCGTTGCCGGCAGTGTCACCGTTGATGTCACTGCTTACAAACGGCCCAATTCTTGGAGACTCCTCATTGAGTGTATGTAGTGCGTTAGAGGGTCATTATCACGAGAGCCTCATTTGTGGTGATGTCTGTGTTCTTTGCATCTATGGCAAAAAACTGCACCAACACACAGACATCTTTGCAAGAAGAAGTATGTGATGCACATAATTTCAACATTGTACAGTGCTGCATTCCCTGTTGTGGCCCATGAAATAAGTGTACAGACATGCACTATCTGAATCTAAAGTGCAAAACCTTGCACTATTTACCGAGCATTACTGTTACTCACAAGTAACCCTCGCTGTAATTATGAGTTAAAACGAAAGCAACATGTGCCACTGGTGTTCTAAGTGTGCAAACATTGAACTTGCTGCCTCCCACATAATTTGCTTATGCTTTGCTGCCTGCTGCAATGTCTCAGCTTTTATTGAACAGTGCACTCCACGTGAACAGTGCACAATTTTCAAAGATGGATGGATAGAAACAGCAAGTCCAGCAATAATATGCCTAATGACTGATACAATTTTTTTCTATGATTGGGTGACAGTGCTCACTTTTGGAAACTAGCACATCCCAATAGGGACACTGTGTTGATGTGAAGTGTGGTACATCTCTGGAACGTCTCACATTAAACCATCTCCAACTATAGAGAACAGTTCCCCGTCACCACCTTTGCTAAATGAAATCTGCAGATTTCTGGAATTATCAGGATTGTGCAACAACAACAACAAAATAAGTCGACGCATCCTACCTCTCGGTAAAAACATCCTGTGCCCAACGTAGTGAAACTTACCTTCGATCTGGCGAATCACGAAAGCTGCCACGAGAACCCCTCTCGAAACAGGATAGGAGGTTCTGCTTCACCATCTGTCCGTTCTCCTAGAGAGGAAAAAAAATCTTATTTTATCGTAGCTGTTTGCTCAATGTTAATAACACTGTTTTGGTAAGAGCACTCTTTTCTCATTGTAGGAAATTTTAGCACCTGTAAAATGCATACAGTAGACTCATTGAACAGAACTCAAATGGGCCAGAAATATATGCTCTGTTTAAAAGGAGATCTGTTTGCTGAGAGAGGAACAGGGGGCCGGAATTAAAGTACGAAACCAATCATATTAGAAGCAGTTACATTTCGCGTCAGGTGCCAAAACGCAACATGGCCACTAGTGCATCACCAAAAACATTTGAAATGGCTGCTTGTGCGTCACCAACGAAGTCACGCAGTGGTACGGCTGTGCAAGTGTCGCGATATCTGGTTCAAGCACGTCATGAGAAGCTCGTACTGTATCACGACATTAGGGTACAGTAGGAACCGAAACTAGCCTTTAAAACCTTTTTGTAACGAATTTTTAAGGGTGTACTCACTCTTACCAGTACTTTTTCTAGGCTCTTGAGGACTTGGCCTTTCATTCTACGCAAAAGAACAACTGAACACTTTCGTGTCAGCACGCCTTTAAAGTGCTTAAAGTAGTTGCATACCACAGAGAAAGTACGCGTTTGTACTCTTTTCATAAATGCTGCAGCAGCTGACTGATTAGATTAAGTCAACTGATGAAGATATTAAAAGCTTGCCTTCCTAGATGTCTGTGACAACAGCCTTTCTGGGCTCGCAACAGGGGTTGAGGTGGCGGGCACAACGTCTGGCATGGCACAGGCCTCTGCATTCTTCATCAGCCAGTGTGATACGCTAGCATTGCTGTCATGCTCGGCGTCGCTGACAGGAGGTGTTGAATGTCGTTCTTCCAGCAATGGTGTGCTGCACCGTGACCCCGAAGCTGACATTCGGCTGCAATGCCTCGATGACCCTGTAGAAGAGTTGACAGAATGTAGATGACAGCCAGGTAGAAATGGGCAAATAGTGAATTTGAGGTTCGAAGCAAAAAGAGATTGCGTCGAACAATTTCGAATTGAATAGTTCGAATAGTATATATTACATATTACAATAAAAAAATAGCATTTCTGTCATGATCCAACTAGCTTGCACACTATTTTTAAGTATTAGAACTAGGTATGTACAAGTGTCACTTTTTTGGTGCGAAATCAAGTGGAAGGAAATCCAAATAGTGGCAGGATTTGAATAGTAATGGGGCGCACGTTACGAGCGGTAAAATACGTTACGCATTAAAATTTGCTAAGGTAGTGCACCTAAGTCGTCATAACAGCCTTTCAAACTTAAAAAAAAAATTAATCAAGGTGCAGGTAATATGTACATTTAATAAACCTTGAAGTGTGGCTACGCGGCAGTGCAGATTTCCCCTGGATAGGTGGTTTCACGGCATAGAGGCACCCTGCAGTGAAACCACCTTTACAGTTGGTTACATACACTCAGATGTACATTTACGTATTCATTCATTTCGAATACTTAGAAATCTTTAAATTTGTGTCGAAGCGAATTAAAATAATGCAATATTCGACCACATATTCAAAGCGCTAGAATATTCGCCCATCCCTACACCTAGGCGATGGAATTTAGTTTCCAAGTCAACATATGCATGTTCAGTCAACAGATTTTTCAAAGGTGGCCAATAATTCGGATGCCGCTGCACCATCGCCACGTAGTCCACAGAATCAGTGCACAGGGACGCTTGAAATTTCGTTTCTTTTCCTTAGAAATGTCGAAAAGACTGCAAGAACGAAAATAAAGTAAAGATAGAAGATTACAAGGGTGCAAGTGAATACTTCTTGTCGGACGTTTCGGCAAGACGTTGAAATGCAACAAACTATAACACCTTTCCCTAATTTACTGTCACGTCCTTGGTAGCTTGAATTTCTCATGCTGACCGTGAAAGGTGCTCTCACTTAGCAAGGGAAGCATTGTGTGCTGCTTGAACTACACATATCTTCTGGATTACATGTGGCAGGTTTCAAATGGTAGAACCACAACTCAAATGTGTGGGTGCAATAAAGGAGTGGCAACACAGAAGCGGCCATAAGTACAGTGAACCAAGTGAAACCGGTAACGCAAAATATATTCTTCCGGAACTGTATAGTGCAAGAAAGCGCCAACACTAACTGATAAAATAAAGTTCAGTAGAACAGATAATTGGGCAAGTTGGTTAGGATTAGTTGCAAGTCAGCGCCCGTCCTGTTAGGTCTTCCTTCATCCTCGTGATGCTTGCGCAGTTTTTAAGATGATGAGATCGAAGGCACAGTTTTCTTTCTGAACTTTTTGTACAAACAAGCCAAGAGTTTAATTTCATTTCTGTTCTTGTATGTGAAGGTAAGTTAACATTTTCTAGTCTGAGTCTTTGCCTTGTTACAAGCTGCAGTTCTCCCCCCTTCCAATCTTTTTTTTTTTTCACGTGAGAAACATTTCAATAAGCAGATCTATGAAAACTCGGTGAAAATCCACAATGCCCCGACAATACATTGTGGAAAACATCAGGTTCATTCAAGATTCACTAGCTGCACTTTCTTCAGTCTTGCTTTTTGCTGCATAAAAGAAATTTGACACTTGTGAAGAGTAATGTACTAACACAATACTTCTCATTTTCCTTTAACATCTTTCGAAAAGTTTGCAGTGGATATTTGAAGCAAAACTCACTTTGATGATAGTTTTTCTTTCAGCTTATTGCATGAAGGTAGACTGTCATAAATGCTACCAGTTATTACCACAAGCTCTTGTACAAACTGTGTGGGACAAGGCAGTCATTGAAGCAGTAAACTCAAGCCAACTCCCATGCCACAGTAAGGACTTAGTGTTGAGCAGCGTGTTGTACTAATCGGAAAAACCAAACAATATCCAGACTGCAATACACATGACTGAAAACAATGTGACACTTTCCAATGTCAGTTATGCCAAAGCAGCTTACTTCTCCTCACTGTGTTGTCTGACGGCGTTGCTGCACCTGACACACGGCACACATCTTCGTACCTTGCGTTGTCCTCTGCATACATTGCCTCACTTCTAAAGGCAAGAGGAAAAAAACATACCAGGTATGAAAAAGTAGACTATGAATGCTGAGAATAAAGGTATTAGAAACATCAAAGAGTTCTAGAAAAAAGTTATGGTCAAAAGTTCTAAGCTACAGCCTACACAAACATGTTGACCTTGCAGGTCTCAGCCGTGTACACTCAAACCTCCGTATAACGAACACGGATATAACGAATTATCGGTTATAACGAAGTAAATGAAGAATAGTCTTGTCATAGCTACAGTGTTACAAATTGTACGTTTATAACGAATTTTCGGATACAACGAACTTATTTTCATGTCAGATGTGACTTTGTTATAATGAGATTTGAGTGTACTAGATTCTAAGAGCTCAAAGGATCGCAGCTTCCAATAAATGGCTGTACTATGTCGATTCTGCCAGAACAGTTGAATAGCAGCATAATTTAAATGCATGACATTGCATAACGATGTGAACTTCGCTACGTTGTTTGTATATCCTACTGACAACAAACACAGACTTAAAAACAGCAGCACAAATAAAACATTCACAACAAAAAGACCCACATTTCATACTGAGAAAGCCAAGTCACCATTTACAATGCATTTCAAATGTCACATATGAAATCTCTAGAACTGATGGCCAGGCTCATGTATAACTGCAACTGAATGAAACGTGAACAGAAAACCACGTCGCTGTCTTACTGCAGCCGCCATAAGCTCTGCACTCCCGCAGCTAACTTGCAGTGATCACAATTTTGCAGTCTGTTCTCATTTTTGTAAACCTTGTCTCACCTTACCAGTATATTTTGACACTATGCCGTCAGAGTGGTGCAGGTCTCCGAATTCCTGCGAGGTCTCTGTTCCCTTACATCCACCGACTTGCTGTGCTCCGGTGGCATGATATGGATATGGTGGTATTCCCACCTTATCGCACCTTCCCACCTCTCACCTTATCAGTATTCAAAATACCGATAAGGTGGGCCAAAGTTGACAAGATCAGTGCTGATTGCAAAGTTGCTTGCTTATTACACATAGTTTCAGCTTAAGATAGGTGGGTGTCTGGCAAGGATTGAGATTGTTGCCCGGCAAGGATCAAGATGATGCATCATGATGAATGTCACGCATGTGCACAAAGGAGAGGGTTTTTTTCCCCTTTTGAGTTATAATCTGGTGCACGCAACAGTCACACGCAGACTCATTTATTCAAAATAAAATCCGAAGACAGACAGCGCTAGTCAGCATTTAGCTGGATGCTCTGGCTCACCTAACCTGTCAAATCAAACTCTCGCTAATCTAACCTAACATAACAGAAAATTTTCTAGGGTGTAGAGTGTTACATGGTACACCGGCAAAGATGCCGATATGTCGTGAATATCAGTTTTGTGAAAAAGTTCAAGAGTCTTGCACAAAGAGGCAAGGCTACTGTATATACAGTGAAAAAGGGCTTGCCTAGAGAAGGTAAAGCTGTTTGCAGTCCTCGAGAAATCCTCATAAGGCCTTGCATCAAGAGCAGGACGCAGGGAAGAGCGGCGCTGACAGAAACTTCGAATGGCATGGCACGCAATGTCCCCTGGTCAGAGAATAACTTGAGTGGAGCACTGAGAATGCAGTGTGTTGGCACTGCGCAGCCTCAAACAGCATGCACAGTTTTTCTTTCTCACAATAACACCCATTACCGTGTTTTCATTACTATGTAATAAGATAATTGTTAAGGTTTAGGACCCAAAACCACCATACGACTATGAGAGACGCCGTAGTGAAGGGCTCCAGAAATTTCGACCGCCTGGGGTTCTTTTACGTGCACCTAAATCTAAGCACAGGGGCCTCTAGGATTTTGCCTCCATCGAAATGCGGCCCTCGCGGATCAGCAGTAAAAAGCAGCATAACCACTAGACCACCACAGTGGGTGATTATTATGTAGCGATGTACAATTAGGAATACTAAGTGAAGTATTTAAGTCAAAGCAAACATGAACTCAAAACATGCTAACAACAGTTAATACATATTAGCGAAAAAGCGTAAAAGTACTTGAGTGACTAATCAAAAGGATGAGTACTCTACCAACTCGTAGAGTATGTCACAAAGCACTGCGTGAGCCGAGAGATATACGTAGCACTTAATGGCAATAATATTCTTCATTATAGCCTATATTTCGTCATGTCTATTCCTTATATCAAGGTTCAACTGTATATAATATTTGATGGTTCTAAGCCTAGTCAATGGCTTAACTAAACTCAACTTAAACACTGCGATAAATTGCGGTGTTTAACACAGTAAAACTCCAATGCAGATAAGGGACGCCGTAGCGGAGGATCCCATTAAAAAGGTTGTTTTAAATAACAACAATATGTGAGGTTTAACGTCCCAAATCCGCGACATGATTATGAGGGACGCCGTAGTGGAGGGCTCCAGAAATTTCAACCACCTGGGGTTCTTTAACGTGCACCTAAATCTAAGTACACGGACCTCAAGCATTTTCGCCTCCATCGAAAATGCAGCCGCTGCGAAGATTGTTTTAAAGAGACACCAAAGTGAAACAATGAGTCTGTTTAGATTGATAAATCGTACTCTGATAACACTTATGATAACACTAATGGTAACACTAATGTCAAAGTCATTTTTAAATTTCACCCTGTAATAGCTCGTGATGTCACAGATTTCAAAGTGAATTTTTCGTATTTTGGCAACATGGCTCAATAAAATTCATTGAAACTTGGTATGTTTAGTGCATGGCCCCCTCAAAGGGCAATTCACTTAATTTTTACCGATTAGGAACCACCTGCACAGGCCCTAAAGTCGTCAAAATCTATGACATCACAGCAACTGGTGCAGGAATTTCAAAGTGGCGTCACCCCCCGCATTTTGTTTTTGGACATTTTCTCGCTTACCAAGTGCCTTTTCGCAGCAAGCATGGAAATTTTGGTATTGTGAAAGAGTACTTTACCAATACGAGAAAAATCTTTTTTTCTTTAGTGTCCTTTTAAAGTTTTCCCTGCAAAGCAAAGCACACAATTTTTCATTTCACCCCAATCAGTATGCGGTAACTGCAGCCAATAATTTGACCTCACGCAAGGGAGCATAATGTCAGCCACTGAGCCATTGAGACACGTAGCTAGCTCAAATTAGTAAGACTTAATTTGAAATGTTTGTAGCCACACTGGTCTTGAAGAAGCAGTTAGTGCACGTACAGACAAGTAGAGCTTGGTGCAACGCACGCACCTGTGAGAAAGATGGCCAACAGAATGGTGAGAGGCCCAAAGTCAAGGCCACAACTCTCCCGAACGCTGGCAACTGCATTGGTGGGCACAATGAAGAGCAGAAACAGACGTGATGGCATTGGGAAGTGGAGGAAAGCTGCGAGGAACATGGCTACCAGGAGGTAGCAAGAGTGCAGTACACAGCAGTAGATTGCACTCAGTTGGCCACCTAGGGAGAAGGAAAAAAATGAGCTGTGTAAGCAAAACTTCGAATGAACTTGGATGGGCATGTTTATCCTGAACATACCTTGAAGAGGTAAGGACAGCTACAGAAGTTGCTGTCCTCGTCTCTTCACACTTCTTAAATGTAGAGTGCTCGTCAAATGAAACCCGAACACCGGCAAGCCTTCGCAGTGGTATAGTGCGCGCCGTCCAGTTATCACCATGGACCGGCACGCATGTGCGCAGTGCGGTCAAACCAGATGCGCGCGCCTGTCAATGGTGATTGACAGGACGGCGCGCACTAACCCGTGCGAAGGCTTGCTGCCGTTCGGGTTTCATTTGACGAGCACTGTACATTCAAAAGTTTCATGTCTACTACTCCATTTCCCCTGAAGTGCGGCTTCGTGGCAGTGCGGATTGCCCCCCGAATAAGTGGTTTTGCGGCATAGTGACCGCACGTTGCAATAAAACCACCTTTCAAGGCTGGTTATACGCAGTCAGATATGCTTATTTGTTTGTTTCAAATACTGCGATGTGTGTTCAAATATTCAAAGCTAACAGTAAATAACAAGAAGATCAAGAAATGCCAACCTGTGCTGTGCAGTAGCCGCACCAGCCAACCAAACTTGCTGTCGATGTCCTTTTGCATTGTGTCAATCACTTCCTGTACATAACCAATGCTGGCATTTATCTTGCCGAGGTTGTTCAGAGTCTCCTCAAAACGCACAGCAGCAGTTTCCTGGCGACCAAGGACCTCTCGAGTTGTTTGCTCTGAAAAGTACCAAATAGCTGCCTTTGCAAAACTGGCAGTACAGTACAAGCACAATGGGAGCTTAATGCACCAGCACGAACAGAGTGTAATAATAATGATAATGATACTACTACTACTAATAATAATAACAATAACTGCCAGGGTTTGATGTGCTAAAACCAAAATATGATTACGAGGTGCGCCATAGTGGAGAGGTGGGGGGGCTCGGGATGGATTCTGATCTCCTGTGGTTCTTCAAATGCGCACCAAAATCTAAACACACGGGTATTCTTTGCATTATAATATTTAGGGTTTTGCATGTCAAAACCACTACATGATTTTGAGGCATGCTGTAGTGGAGGGCTATGGAAATTTCTGACCATCTGGTGTTTGTTAACATTCACTAACATTGCACAGTACACGGGCCTCTAGCATGTCACCTCCACTGAAGTGCGACTGCCACCACAGAAATGGAACCTGCGACTTCAGGTCGGCAGCTGAGCACCGTAAGCACTGCACCACAGTGGCGTATGGGTGTTTTTTTGCATTTCTCCTCCACTGAAATGCGGCTACAGTGGCCCAATATCGAAACCGCGCCCTCTAGCTTAGCAGCGCAATGCCTTACGTGCTAAGTTACCACAACTGGCGCGAACATAGTGTTACCATTCCACATTCACTTGATAATAAAATCAACGGTCCGACATCTCTTTCTGGACAGCAGATTCACGTGGAAGGAAGCAGTACATTAACTAAAAGACTGTTTTAATGAAGGGTCATAAAGGTAAAAATAAATGCCATTATGAATGGCCTGCAGTAGATTCATAGCAGCAGCTGGTGACATGAATAACACGAATGAGTCTCCTCCTGCAGTGATGGCAAATTTGGAATAAAAGAGCTTGAGATAAGGCTACAAGCAGTATACAGTGTTGGTATCTAACGAAAGTGAGATGTACAAGGAGAAGCAACAACATATCAGCACTACAAGTCTGAAGCAAACATCAAGCTCCTCTTCAAATGTTGCTTTCAAAAGGAAGGAAAGGTTTCGATGTTTTGAAACAGTTCAGAGCAGAACAGTGGCTAGGCTGCAGAATGCGCGACAGCAGAATAGTTGGCACAGTTCCAGCCCCTTTTCGCATTCTGCACGACTGCCACAGCCAGGAATGCACTTGCGCTCAACTGTGCAATGCCGTATTCACCAAGCCGTCCTAGTAATGTAAAAATAAAGCATGCCTTTGTTTTGACGCACGTTACTGTGACTGCACTACTCGTCAATGTCTTTTTCATGGCATGCTTGTACACCAACAGCTAGTAACACCTGATGAAGACTTCAACTGATGCAAATGAACCCAGCATAGTGAAATATACTAAAGGAAGTGACAGCCAAATTAAGAAGTAATACCTAGCCTTTCTTGCAAGAACTTTGCATAGTCCTGGACAGCCTTCAGGTCTTTGAGCAGTTCTCGATGATTCACCTGCCGCTGTTGTTCGTTGGACAGCATCATGGTGCTCGCAGCATCTGTTTGCAAACAAATATCAATACTACAAGAAAAAGCATGAAAATTCACGAAAAGTAAAGAAGAATCTGAATTAGCCTGCTCTGAACAGAATAAGTTTTTTTATAGTTGAAATATTAACATGATATGATGTAAAGTTAAGGTTGAATATACACAACAGGATATAAAATCTGAACAAAATCTTTTTCCACAAACAGGAACGTTATATTTTTGTCACTTGAAAACAAAATGAAAAAAAGAAAATTCCTTTATGTTGGCCACCTCCTCTACACGTGCAGACACAGACAACAGAAACGCCGAACAAACATTTTTCCCAACATGAATCCCTATCGATTGCCTGCATTTGAGGCTCAGCCATGCCACGCAATTTGTAAGTGCACTTTTCAATTAGAATGATTTGCAGCACTAATGCTAGCAGTACTACGCTTATAGATTTAATAATGGATGAAAGGAAAAGTCTTTCCTAGACAAGTGGTTGCTTTTGGTCATGCTTATGTGAATGAAAGTAGCTGGACATACCTTCCATAGTGTTCATTAAAAACTTATGCACCACGAGGAAGATCATGCCTAATTATTGTTTTAAGTAGTACATATTTCTATACAACTCGGAAACATTATCAAGTTTGTGTAGGAGGATAGTTCACCCTATAATTTCACTATACTTGGGCGGGGGAAGTCATGCTTAAGAGGCTCTGGGCCGGGGTGGCCCTTACATACTTACCGAAATACAAAAAAGATGCGTACCATCAAGAAAGAAATCAAGACCGAACAGGCCCTTAGACTGGCTGCCATCACAATGTGAAACTGGTCATATTTACCACTGGTGCCATGTGTCCGTACTGCTTTGTTCTAATAATGAAAGCAGATTCATACCATCTAATATAAACATGTCAAGGCTCACAATCAGAACGCTCCCATCTGGCACTGCAGGTTGGCCTTCACAACAGTCGCTACCAGCTATGACCACTGGATGCACGATAACAGATGCTACAAAACGCTATTTCAATGCATGTGCAACATGGGCCTTACAGGCATTAAGGCTTGTGTTGTGCAAAGCCTTACAGGCCTTGTTAAAGGGGTACAAACTCGCAAATTTTCAGTTTTTTTTTTTGCATCAAATGAAAGGCCAAGCCCTCAAGAGCCTAGAAAATGTACTGGTAATCGCGAGTGCGCCCCGAAAAATTAATTGCAGTACGTTTTTAAAAACTAGTATCTGTTCCTACTGTGCCAAGATGTCAAGACACTGTACGAGCTTCTTGGCACGTGTTCGTGCAAGATATTGCAACGTTTCCATGACTGCTTTGCTCCATGGTTTTGTTGGCGATGCACAAGCAGCCATTTTGAGTGTTTTGGCACCTGACGTCAACACAACTAGCCATCCTGGTGCATGAATTCGCTGAATTGATACTGTAGACTGACATCACAATAATGTCGATGTCTGTAGGTGCACCATGCGAAGGTAATGTCAAAATAAAATATCTTAGCATTAACTAAGCTTCACACTTGCTCAGAGCAGTCTATTCAGATTTGTATGGCAGAGTAAACTCAGCTTCGAAAATTATTGTCAGGCAAGTTCTTTTTTTAGTGAACTATGCTTAGGCATCGCAAACTGAAACGAAATGTAAAGCTGTTTCAAATGTTTTTCCACAATGAAGTTTAACTAGAAATGAACCAGAACAAAAGTTTTGGCTCGATGCCCTGGCATGTACAATAGCGTTCACGGCAGGGTACTACAGTGATACACAAACAATGTCGCAAAGAGAAGCCGACTTACCAAGCTTCTTGCGAATGGTGTTGGTCATCTGAGCAAGCTCCCTCTGTCCAGCAGCAATGAGAGCCTTCTCAAGCATCAGCTCCTTCAGGTTCGCGGCCACAAAGTTCTGCACACTCTGCTGAGAGCTCTTCAGCTTCTCCTGCTGCTGCATCAGGGCTTTTTGGCCCGAGGACATGGTCTCCAGTGTCTGACTCGTCAATGCACTCACTTTCTGCTGCTCTTGCTCCAGCTGCGACATTGCCTTCACCTTTCGAGGAAGGAAGAACAAAAGTACAAAATAAAGGTCAGCATTTAGGTCACTGTACCTATATACAGTAGATTCAATAAACGAAACTCTCTTAAATGAAATTGCTGCTTAAATGGAACAACTGCCTCTAACATGATTGGTTTTGTGCTTGAATTCTGCACCCCTTTTCATCTCTCAGTAAACGAAACTCCTGTTAAATGAAACATTTTCCTGGTCCCTTCAGCTTTCGTTTAACAGGAGTCTACTGTACTACAGGTGACTGAACAGTGCAATTGCCCTGAATAAATGAAGCATTATGGGAAAATAGTGCCTCAAACATTCAACCAAATACTAAATGTGTTCTATTTTTTTAAGTAAAGTGAAACATAGAAGTTAAGTTGGGACCATATAGTGGGAAAGCTTATATGATCCTCAACACAGCTTTTATATTTCACAAATCGAACACGTTTGATATTTGATCCAATGTTTGAGGTAGGTACTACTATTTTCCCGTAATATTTAATTTTGGCCAATTTCACTATTCATTTCAGGCCTGTTCACATCATTTCATACATATGTATCTCTGATTAAGACAAACAACGGAAAGTTCACATGGCCATTGAAACTGTGGCCATTGAAAGATTGAAGTGCAGTATAATGTGTGCTACAATGCCATAGATCATCTTAGGCGAGATGGACCAATATTGCCGGTGTGCATACTTTTTTGTAACCGAACAACAACAACAAGAACAAAAAAACATCTTTGCTCGAGTGATATAACAAATTGAAGATGAAAGCTCAAGATAGCAGTGTTACTACCGTCTTAGGCTGTAAATATGGAGGTGTGGCGCAGAGTACTTGCGACAATGCCAGTTGCAATGATACAGCCTACTAATCATAATTATTGGGAGTTTTACGTCTCAAAACCACATTACAATTATGGGGGATGCCGTAGTGGAAGACACCAGGCCTCATTATAATGAAGATGCAGCCTACGTGCAGTTTTATAAAGCTACACGAGACATTTGGCACTACACAGGGGTGTCACAGTATTGCACTAGCCATGTGCAAGTTTCTCAACAAATGTGTTCACTTGCAGGCCAATGTTGACAACACAGCAGCATCCATCCAGTGTAACTGAACAATCCATACCTGCTGGTCAGTGGTCCAAACCAACTTGTTAACAGTCATTTCAGTCTTGGCATAAAACTGCTGCTGCCGTGTGCTGTAGCAGACAGCTCTGGCTCTGTTGCTGATCAAGTGGTAGGTGTTCCAAGTGTGCTGGTCCATTCCTTGAGTGCATTGCCGTAAAGTCTGAACAACAAAAAAAAAAAACAATGCAGGGCTCTGCTCAAATTTATACATTAAGGCAGAAATTATGTGTCCATGGCAACCACTTCTCCAAGAATATATACTAAAGGAATGAAAAAAAAATAAATATGTGGCAGTTGCATCTAGAGCTGAACCAACAATAAAAATCCTGCAAAAATGCTGCTTACTTTCTGCAACTGTGTTTTCTAAATTTTCAGACATATCTCTCCTGCATATTTTTTTTGTCTCCTCGTAACCCATGTTCATATTCTGTGTTTCAGTAACCTAATTGCATCATTCTGCACTCTACCATTATAATTGTTGTAATTAGTAGATTTTGCACCATGCACGATTTTGCACCATGCATGATTTTGCACCATGCATATTGCTACTCCTGATTTTCATGTATTGATTACTTGGTTTTTCATTACACAAATGATTGGATGGTGCTTATATGTATGCCCTCCCTGTTATGATCTCCTGTGAGACTTCAGTGCGGTACTAACTTCAGTGCAGAGCACAGTGTAAGAATATACAGGTGGTGACACTGCGTGCGTCTAAGCGGCAAGATAATGTTCGGTCATGGGTCCGTTGAGCCTAGCGCCATCTGATGGCTCGAGGCGGAGAGCGTCCGCGAGTAGCCGAACCACGGTGGTGCTGCGTAATCGTCGCCGCGCTCGCCGTGCCCTCTCCTGTTATTCTCTCGATTTCGCCCCTCGACGCCGCTTGGCGGACGCACATTATCCAGCAAAAGGCACAGAAAAAATGCACGTTATCAGCAGCGTGCGCGTTGCTATGGAGACGATTGCCCCGCTTTTCGTAGCGCCCTCCTAACATTATCTGGCCGCGCGTGGATTGTGGTTTTCCATGCGTTGGGGGAAGAGTGTCAGCACCTGAGTATATTCTTGCACAGTGGTGCAGAGGCTGTAGAGCGGAGTGTCTGCTCTCTCCCTCATTTTCTCAACTACTGAAAGCCTAGAAAAATGGGCAAAAAAAATAAATAAATGAAGGCTAAATAGTATCAAGTTTTACGCAAGTTTTACCAAGGGAAGTAAAAGTGGAAAGGAAAAAGTGCATACTAATAAGCAAAAAGACTGCAAAAGAGCATAGGGTACTATAAATTTTTTAAACTATGTTTATGTGGCTTGATAATACTCTCGCTAGACTACAACACATTGTCTTATGGACGAGTTATACGATGAATAGTACAATCAGTCCAGATAGAAAGCACTCTACTATCAAGAGAGTAAGAAGTGCAAATCTTACCACAAACTTACATTATGGGGAAAAAAAAATGAAGTTTTGTCAAGAGAACAAGAAATAGAGACTTATCAGCTAGAAACTACTAATAAATAAGCAAAAGCAATAAGCTGTTTTGCAACTGTTCAACGGGCTAACCAAGGGATGCCACACATCGAAATTTAAGAGGCAAACGTACATGTTATGAAACTGTCACGCTGCTGGACAGCAAAGGAAAGCTTAAAAAAATTGACGTGTAAATCCGTGCATTCACTGAAAAGCTGTGGCAGCTGAACAGGGTCATTACCAGTTTCATAGTGCAAGAAAATGTAGACAACCTGTTCCTTTTATCACACACACACACACACACACACACACACACACACACACACACACACACACACACACACAAGCTACATATAGTGTGGAGCTTTCCAATTAAAAGTCCATTCGCACCTAAGGAAACGTACTTACCATTTCATCTGTGCAAGCAAATGTAGGCCGCCCTTCAACAGCTGACTGACAGTTTAGCAGCCTCACACTGAGCTTTCCAAGGTCTTCCTCGTTGAGCTGCGAGCAGGACGACGTCAAACCTAGTAGCACCTGCAATGAACAAGATTCAAGGAATCATACAGATCAAGTTATTCACGAATCAGTTCCTAGCCTGCCAAATACAAATATCGGTACGCTGCAAGTCAGTGTTGACCTTAGTTACTTGTGCCCAATATCCTTATTCAGACATAAAATATGTACACTACAGTATACTAAACAGTTGCTTTTTTGTGCCCTATACAATTAAGTAGACCAACGAGGCTAGAAGCAAACAAAACCTAGCACAAGTTATCACTATGCCGAACTGCGTTTTTGTCAGTTGGTAAAATTTTTGTACCAGTTCACAAACGAGTGTATTATAATAAATGAGAGGCAAGACCATGCACACAATGAGGAAGCAACGCTAGACAGGTGATGCTGTGGCAGTTGTGGGTGTAACAAATAAAAAAAAAACAATTTACCGTTAGTACCGTTGGTATAGAGGTTTCACGGGAGTCCTTAAAAATAACATTTCTGAAAGATAAGAACGACGGGTATGTGCCTGTGTTTGCTTATCTCCGTTTATGACCACGCATGTTGCGAGGGGCCCGTGCACATGCCCCAACACGATAAGTGCCCAGTCAGGTCGTGTTCAATTAAAAAAAAAAAAAAATGTGCCCAGTACCGCAAACGATAAAGTGCCGGAAGTGTAGGTTCCGGTGCTGAGTAAGGACTACGTTGACACGGCTACCGCGAACTAATTCCTCCGAGGTTCCACGCGAAATCTCAGTGCCGCTTACAGGGAGAGGAATTTCCTACCGTCTTAGTCGCGTCATTTTTGTCGGAATATGTTGAAAATGCAGGCTTGAGACGGAGGCAGAAGTGTAGCATAACTATGCCAGGAGCATCAAGAAGAAATGCCTTCCAGTGCTGCTACTTCAAAGCAGCAAACAAAATAAACACGAATGAGCATGCAATCAAACTTTCACGTATCAAATGATTTGGTAAAGCTGCAACATTCACAAGCAAGTAATGCCAAAAAAAATATGCATACCGATGCAGAGCGTGACAGCAGTACATTACAATAATGCAGGGGCGTAGCCAGAAATTTTTTCGGGGGGGGTTCAACCATACTTTATGTATGTTCGTGCGTGCGTTTGAATGTGCGCGTGTATATATACGCAAGCAAAACTGAAAAAAATTCAGGGGGGGAGGGGTTGAACCCTCCCCCCCCCTGGCTACGCCCCTGCAATAATGTTTTAACGCCGTTTTCTAATTCATTCGTTAACTACAATGACGTGCATAGGACCTCGGGACAAATCGCAAACGCGACTCACCTTGTGGTGGCACACGTCCAATGTAGACATTTGGAGTCCGTATTTTTTGCCTTCTTGGAGAAAGTCTTCGTCGGCTGTTTTCATTTCAAACGGAACAACGGCAACTGTCCCATCCTTCGTAAAGTCCTTCGGATCCGCAACCGGAGTGGTTGAAGGCACAGGCTTGCTCGCGAACCAACTAAAGAAGCAGTTGGCACGGACCAAGACGGTCAACAAAACCACAACCGTATAACAACGCATGGCGTAGGAACTGGTGCTCCTTGGTGAGATACGCCGATTAGCAGGCCTAGACGTGTCAGTGCGTGCAGCGTAGATTAGTTGTCATGCGCCGCAACGCATACTAATCGGAAGCACGCTTGAATATCGCTCTCATAGCTTTTAAAGGTCCCGAAAGCAGGCGATTGGTCAAGACTTTATGATGATGATAGGTACTTTTTAACGATCACTAAAAGTGTACTTTAGCAAATTTGTCATTCATCAAATAATTTACGATGACGTTAAAAGCAAAAACAAATGTAATACTTTTTTTTATTATCTGGAAGGTGTTAAAGTTACTTTACTAATCCAAAAAGATCTGCTTGGTTTTTGTTTCGGTACGCTCCCATGAGCTTTTTCGCTAGTCTTTTGCTTCGTTTGTGCGGTAGAGTACTTAAAAAAAAAATAAAGCAAACGAGGAATATATACTCCATGATGCGACATAACAACTCGCGACAGATGTTTCGATGAGTGATCTGCGTTATGTGCCTCAGGATAGATGTTCAGCACGTGGCTGCCTTGTAGTGGTTGCCGCGCTCACAGAATAGACGTTTCCGCTTGCATAAGAAAAAATATTTTTTTTCTGTTCTAACTGTTTTGTTCTGTTTTGCTGTGGAGAGGTTGAGGTCCATATTGCCTCGGCTACTCCATATCACGAAGTTATGCAGCGAAAAAAAGAATAATACTGAACGGCAGGGGCGTAGCCAGAAATTTTTTTCGGGGGGGGGGGGGGGGTTCAACCATACTTTATGTATGTTCGTGCGTGCGTTTGTATGTGTGCGTGCCTATATACGCAAGCAAAACTGAAAAATTTCGGGGGGGGTTTGAACCCCCCGAACCCCCCCCTTGGCTACGCCCCTGCTGAACGGTACCTAAACATGGACAATTCCACAGTATGGGCGCGAGCCAAAATTTTAGTGTCTACATCTACATATTTCCTATCACAAACGCTCGGTACTTTCACATGTACGCGCAGGCTTTTCAAGCGACCCAGCACACTGCTTGAGCACTAATATAATAATTGTTGGGGTTTAACGTCCTGAAACTATGACATGATTACGAGGGACGCCGTAGTGGAGGGCTCCGGAAATTTCGAAAACCTGGGATTCTTTAACGTGCACATAAATCTCAGCACACGGGCCTCAAGCACTTTCGGCTCCATCGAAAATGCGGCCGGGATCCGATCCCGCGATCTTCAGGTCAGCAGTCGAGCCATTCCAGCACCATAACCACTAGGCCACCATGGCAGGTCAGCTTGAGCACTACGCAAGCGTCTTCGCCACGCCATCAGCTAGCTCTGGGCTACGGCTGATCTTGCTGCTAATTAGCGATGTAGTTAATAATTATCATATCTAACTCAGCTTGAGCACTACGCAAGCGTCTTCGCCACGCCATCAGCTAGCTCTGGGCTACGGCTGATCTTGCTGCTAATTAGCGATGTAGTTAATAATTATCATATCTAACTTCTATTGAACAAGGTGCATTTATGTCTCGAACGATTCCTCCGTGAGAGAAAGACCACCACGACAAGCGAGAGATTATAATTAAACAAAAGAATTTTTTTTATTGTGAAATTTCAGGTTGCTGTCCTAGAGGTCGGCTCCGCGAAGCTGTCAAAAATGCCGCAACAGACAATTCGAGTCCAAACTTGCGATGCTTGCTAAAATTACAGAATGGTGTAAACACCAAAAAAATTTTCAAAGCCGGTCCCGTACTATATTTACAGTATCTGGAAAACTCCACACACAAGTTCATCACAGACTACGCAAGCAGATGTCTAAAATTTCTTCAAACAAACAAGAGCAACTTTTCATCAGCATGTCAAGAGCAGACCCAGTAAAAGCAGCATTTTTGCAGAGTGCCTTACGCACCACCTGCGTAAATCAAAGAATAAAGGAAACTGGAATGTCACTTGGACATAATTCTTTCCTAATGCAATGTGTGATGAGAGAGTGACCAGTCTCTAAATGATGTATGCTCAACTCTATGAAAAAAAAAGTGACATATGACGAAGACAAACTATGTGTCGATATTATTCGTTAACTGTTCTCTCGTTGCAAACCACCACTGAACCAAGCTCCCAATGGTCATTTCTCAAAGCTAGATGTGCGACTTGTAAAGACGTGTTTTAGCTGATTTCAACGTTCTCGCATTTCAATTTATGCAAATGGTAAAAACCAGAAAAACAAGACAAAATGACAATGCAGTAAAACCTTACGAGCCAGAGGCCAGTCTCTGCAGGTGCGGTTGTCAGATTGGCAGCCAGTGGGTCAACTCAACTTGGCAATTATTTCCTCCGCTATTATTTTAACTCATTTATTGTTACTAAACTATAAGTATAGACTAGCACAACAAAAGATGGTAATAATACTGAAAGCAGCGTTGTTGTATGCAGCCACTAATCTGAAATGAAGCATCTGCAAGGCATGCCCAAGTGACTGAAAAGAAAAAAGCATGCTTTTTTTTTTTTTTTACAGCTAGAAAGAACAAATGGACATCTCATTTTCTACATACATATCAACTTGAGGCCACTGTAGTCTTGAGCACTTTTATACCACTGCCTCTCTGTTAGAGGGGATGCACAACAAGCAGCAGCAATTCATTTTAATTTGACTTTATAGATATAAAAAAAATGCAGACAACAAACTTAACAATTCACCTCATCACGGTAATGACGTGTGTGCAACCATGCCTGTAAAGAGACACGTAGCAAAACCAAGAGAGCTCAAAACAGTGACGAGGGTGGGGATGTTCGAATTTGTCTAGCCTCGATTTACAAACACGCGCTGTTTTGTTTTCCTCTACAAAATGTCAGTCCTGCTCCGTTTTTTCTGAACTGGAGCCGTCATCAGTTTTCTGCTTCTTCTTGGCCCGAATGTCGGCGAGTGCTTGCTCGATCGTCCGGACATCCTTCTTGTTCTGGCTGGGCACTGAAACAGGAGACAAACATAGTAAGAACAAAAATTCAAACCTCTGTAAAAATTTAAAAAAGAAAGTAATACTAGTTTGAAGAACAGGGCATACACCTGCACACATTTTTTTGCTGTTGGCCTAGGCTTTCTTCATGCTAGAACAGTTAATAGTTCACATCCTTGCGTTGCAATGATTCAAGATAAGAGCATGCACCACAGGCAAAGCTGTATTTGCATTTCTGCAGTAGACACCCGTTTGCTTGTTTCTCTGATGTGGTCGACTGCAGACAGTGACTTTCTTCCTTGGACCTCGTGGTCTTTCGACACGTTCTCTGCTTTTGCTGTCTGTACTTATTTTGCTGCTGTCGATGCCACGCGGCTTTGCTAGCTTTTCTTCTCTGGTGTGAATGCGCTACGCTATCGGTGTCTCATCATCTCCGGTTTCTCGCAATGGTCTACGTCATAGCACAGCTCAGCCACTACACTACTAAGAGGCAAGCACTAGTGTGTGAGCAAGCTCTGCCAGCTGCGCTGTCTTCATTTCTGTTCCATATTTTTTCGTCTATTTTGTCTACATACAAATGCAAACTGGTCAAAATTTCCACCGGAGTGCATGGGTTATAGCCTATATCCCATGCATTCCTGGTGGAATTACTGACCTATAACTTATAGGTCAATAGCTTCGCTGCAAAAGAAATGCTGAATCACAAATTTGCTCAAACACCAGTGTTTAACATAAGAAATCCACAATACAATTGGGGCATGGCATAGTGGAGGACTCATGATTAAATTTGACCAACTGGTGTTCTTTAAGTGCACATAAATCCAAGCACGTAGGTGTTCTTGTATTTTGCCCTCATCAAAATGTAGCCACCATGGCTAGGAACTGAACCCACACCCTCGCGATCAGCAGCCCCATGCCTTGGCTGCTGAGCTACCCCCACGGTAGATAATGAACTGGCAGAAAATAACACCAACAATGGAATTTCTGTGCATTGTTGACGAATGAAAGCAAGAAAAAGTTTTTTGGGAAACCTGTGAAACAAATTTCATGATGCACTACAGCACCAGAGTCAGTTTCCAGTTCTAAGCGCAGTGTACTATTTGAAACAAGCACTGTGGATGCTCTGCAAAAGACAGGGCTTTAAAACTCATCTTCTGTTTCTTTGATGTTGTGCTGCGTGGACTTAGAAATATTCCCTCCTCAACTAAGTACGAAGCAACAAGCCACCAGTCAACCAACGTATTGGAGTTCAGTACCAAAGCCAAACTGTTTGTTGGGTGTGGTAATCTTGGCTGCATCCTTCCCGCTTTCTCGACCCAGCAGCTTTTCGTACTTCTCGTGGTAGTCGCTCTGTGGTACACTTTCTTGACTCGACTGCTTGGCCTGTTCTGCAAGTGCTGCGGCAGCGAGTTCCTGCACGAAAACGTGCCACACTATGTCAAACCGAGTGTCGACTCGCTTGGCACAGCACCTCTGCATGTTATTAAAGCACAATAAAATTAGTCAGAGAAACAGTGGTTGCAGCTACGCAGTACTTAGCCACTATAACACAACAAGTAATAAGATATACAAAAAGAGAGACCAAGTTTTGTCTTTAGACGCATTTCCTGTAACATGGTAACAGTCAGGAGTAGACCCAGGGTTACAAAAGGGGGGTGAAGGGTAGATGATGCCCAACACTGATGTATAACATTTTAAGTAATGGTAGTAAAGTAATGTACACCTTGCTTGCATAATTTCTAGAGCAGTGGGCTCACCAACTGCTTTCAAATTTATTCGTAAGCTAAGGAAGCAAGGCTATACAGAGCGGCTACTTTTTTGTCAATCCTATTCTGCAATTTATGCATGCAACTTGCACACTACTCTCCAAAGTACATGTGAATCACTGCCCTCTATTTTTCCTACACAGACAAGAAAGGCACTGTATTGAACAGGGAAGCTTAGTGAACAACAAGACAACGTTATCACTGCATGTCTGGTATAAACAAAGGCTCCATTTACACACTGACAAGTCGCAAGGGGCTTGTTATCCCAGCAGAAGCATATTATGTGGTCTTTGAGTGTTTTCCGTTGTTGGAGTCATACTGATTTTTGATTATATCATTAACACTGCAAATATGGTTTGTATGCATTTGCTTTTTAATTAAGCAGTTTTTTGGTAACTACTGCTAAGTACAGAAGAATGCAGCGACAGTATGCTTATGGACAAAAACCATTACCCTTTCCCTCGCAGCTGCCTTGGCTTTCTCAGGATTCCACTCTTCTCCTTTCCGGTAGGCAGCCAGTTCATCGTCCGATGGCGCAAACTCCTTTAAAACATGAATAAGCAGAAAAAGAACAAATTATGAATCGAATCTTAAGTGCCACATGCTACTCGCATTAATGTCGTCATTACCTTCTTGAAGATCATGACATAGCGATCCACTTCTTCCTCTCCAAAGGAAAAAGCGGTGAGGCCAGCAATGTCTGCGACATCGTGGCTGAAAGTAAAGGAGAAAAGAATATGCATGTTTCCGGTACTGCTCATTCATAATTACACATCACAGCAATAAGAATATACTTTTTGTTCATGAGCAAAAACCAAGACCCACAAGTTTTAAGACAATTATATGGATTATTTTATATATATCCTTTCACTACAAGGTATAACTCTGTGCGTCGCCATGCCAGGTGTTGCATGCATACTTACATTATTGTGCGGTGTACCTTTGCCATTGGCGCGAACTTGTATTTCTGCTTCTCGGGATCTTGGATAAACTTGTTGATTTTGTCCTCAACCTGAATATGATAACGAAGGTACCTATATAACGACGACAGCCAACTTGTTAGGCAACATCAAAAGTTATCAAATGTTCAATTTGTACAACTAGAACGTCGAGAACGAATTCAGCTGCTGATAAACACGACATAAGTTTCCCCAACTCGAAGCTCAGAACTCCTCTGTCGAAAGACGTAACAGCGCACCAAACCAGCAACGCACATTCGTGATGGATAACCACAGCTTCTGATCGAAGCCAGTGCTCTCATTCCGACGTCGCCGTCGGGAGCGATGAAGGTGACACAAAGGCAGTTTGCATCACACATGCGACTCACCTGATCTCTGAACTTTCTTAGCTTCTCTTTCTCCTCCGCTTCGCGCTTCTGGTGTTCATCGCGTTGCTCTGCATGACAAGGGCGGCGCGTCTATGAAAACGCTTAACCAGAGGGGCGCTGACAGTGTCACGCTCACTGCGCGGCTACTTACTTTGTAGTAATTTCTTCTGTTTGTCCCCAACAGTCGGTGGTTTGTCCATAGAATTCAAAATCGAACCTAGAAGATCCGCCATTGTTATTTCTCTTTCGTACAGTAGCGCCGTCTGAAGTCGCACGAGGGTAAACTGAGTAAACGAGAAAAAAACGAAAGCTGACGTACCCCTTTACTACCAGTTCACTACTGCTCACCGAACTACCCAAACAAATAAATTCACTTTATTTATTTTGTTAGTCAGCAGAACACATTTTGCACAACTCAGTTTTGTGGTGTTCGAGCTGGTACCCAAACAATGGCGATCGTTAAGTGTCAGTTACCAATCTTGAAGGCTATGCTTTTGTGTATGGTGAACACCAAATACGTCATGGCCGCCATAACGTAGTCTTTTGTCTGAATTTGCCGTCAAATGTAAAGTGACCAAAAAACCCTGCGCGTTCTGTTTGTCCTTTGGAGAAAATGGTTGTGTTGAGCATCCTGCGGTCCGCGAGGACTGTTCTCCCGGTTCTAGCAAGACGGCCAGCACAATTTGGACAGCTATGCCCAGGCAATTATGCTTTTTTCAAACTCGTAAGATTGTCCCCGGCAGCTCACAGTGATCCTCGCTTACCGCGACGGTTAATCGAAACGGTACTGTCTCGCTGAATGTTGCAGTGCCGGGCAACTTTCGGAGCACAGCCTGGCACATTTCTCGCTGCGCGTGATGATACACGGCTGAGAATATGAACGGCTTTGGCGCTTCTCGCGCTAGCCGTAGTGCTCAGTTTATCGCGATGTGTCTGAGACGCAGCACATTTCTTCGAAAGGCGTGATGACAAAAAAGGCCGTATTTAGGCGGCTGCCGAGCTCGCAGGCTTTCGGAGATCGCCTCGCTTTGGCAGCCGCACTGCTCAAACTTTCAGAAGCGTCTTTTGTCTGACCTTTCACTACTATCCGCAAAGTTAATGGTGTCTTTTTCTATTTGCATTTATGTGGGCTGTGCGTGAGAAATTCGCGTTTATCCCAAATCGCACGGGGTACTTTCTATTGCGGCTGCAGTATTATCTCCTTCGTGTTTTTAAAATATGCTTTTACATATGATTGCGGCGAAGTTTTCTACGACGCCCCAAATGCGCCTGTGTTCTGAGATTTTCGTCCTTATGTGCTCTAGATACATAACCTCTCTGCCTTCTTCTAATAAATTCGCTCTCTCTCTCTCTAGATACATATGTCATAATTAGTTTTGAAAGTGTCAATGTCAGTAAATTATATTTTTGTATGTATACTTTTGCTTTGCTGTTTGATATGCTCTGTTTATACGCTATCTTACATATTTTTGTTCTTTTTTTATTTTTCTTCCGCCAAACGCATGATCAATTGCTAAGCTCTGTACATACATAATGTTATTAGTTTTACAAGTGTTATAACATTAGTAAAATATTTTTGCTTGGATACATTGTCTTGACATGTGACATGCTCTTTTTCATGATTACATTTGAATGAATCTCAACTAGCCTTAGGCTACGGATTCAGATGCGTTTCTCCAACTATTGCATTGTGAAAATTCAATAAATAAATCAAGTTGGGGTGCTGTGTATGTGACGTGTGCAGTGTGTGTACTATAAGATTAATCTTAGCATGGAAACATTGCTTTACATGATAACACAGGTGCGTTGCTTTGAGCTGAACACTGCCACATTTGTTCTGTGTTTGCAGTGAGGAAGTCTTCCGATCACCATCACATGGTGATTACACCATCAAGGTTTGCTTGGAACCTGTTCAAGGATCACTTGCACTTCTATATTCTCCTGGGTGCCATACCCTTGACCATCATTATCACGTACATCAACGTCGTCATTGGGCCGCCGAGACTCACCGAAATACCAGAAGGCTACGAACCCGAGTACTGGGAGTACTATGACGTGAGTAATGTTGTGATGTTTCCCACATTTAACTAGAACAGAAAGAAGTTTATTCACTTGCAGATGCCAAAATATTGCCTTCTAACAGCTTTTTTTTTTTAGTCACCACCATAATAGACACTGTCGAGAAATACTAAAGTACGTTAAAACCATTTAGTTAATTTAACGGCAAGATGTTCATTTAACAGAGTAAGTTCCAGTACATCATGGTATTTCAAGGTATGTTCCTGTATCTGTGCAATTGTGGTGCTGTAAAACTAAAAGTAGAGCATGACACAATCCATCATTGCCGCATAAATATCGGCAAAATACATGACATTATGGTGAGCTGTTGTGGGAACAGCAAGGAAACATTGCCACTCATGTTTCCTTAGCTTGTGTCTTACAATGTAAAGAGTGGTTTTCTTTCATTTGTTATAAGCATTACTTCCTAATAGAGACCGACATGGTTGCATCAAGGCTTTCAGAGATCTCAAGCTACATGAACTACAGATTCCCTAATACCATCACTCTGTATAGATTAATTAAAAAGTTTGTTGGTGCAGCAGCCATAATTGCAGTAATGCGCGAGTCTGTATATGCATCCTTGCCAGCCCTGATGAATTTCGTGCCAAAAACCCCATGTGGCGTCAAGGTTTTCAAAGCCTTTCTCTTTTTTTTTTCTTTTTTTTGTATTTCAATCGAAGTGGCACAGTGAGAATTCCTGAACATTGCCTTAATAGCTTTTTGGCTCCTTTAAAATCAGTGTAATTATTAGGTAATAAGGAATTGCATAGTCGTCTAGCAGATGCCATTGAAATTCTATGACATTATGGCGAGTTGGTGTGGTAACTTCAAGGTGGCACCGCCAGCTGCATATTTTGGGGGCATGTTTTCTGGCTTACGAAGTGTCTTTCCCCGGTTAAAGTGGTGCTTTTGGTACCGTCGAAGGACAAGTGAGATTGATTTTCTCTTTAGAGCCCCTTTAAGGATTTGGGTATAGAGAAGCATCAAAATTGTTATGAAATGCAGCTAAGTGTAAAGGCAGGCAGGAGTAGGGGAAACAAAATAAGAGTAGAATGTGCATTGAGTGAGGAGCCTTGAGGTGCAGATACGGGACTGAAAAGTCATTAAACACCAGTAAACATCTAAGGACGCTTCACATAAGATTGCCACATGTATGTGAGATTAGCCAATTTTTTTTCTTTTTGTCACATTTTTGTAAGTTCTAAGTGTGAAAAAGTAAAAGATTAAGAAAAGCTAATGAATTGCCATTGAGGGCAACTTCAAAGCTGAAGTACTGATGAATTGATGCATGTACAATGTGAAATTACCAGAGTTTGCCGTAAGCAGCAAATGCATCAAATAGCATGTGTAATGTTGCCTTTCTTCTGAGCTGCATTTCTGGTAACTGAAAATTATATTAGTAACTCATATTCTAAAATATTTTTTCCCACGGCCATATTTTCTTGCCATTTCATTGCTATTGTGCATTTTTCTTTGTTTTATTCACCAGCACCCTATCAAGCGGTTCTTTGCTAAATACCTCATGGACAACCCTCAGATGAGGTACGAGAAGAAGATGAACCTATTGCAAAACGAGCACGAGAAAGTTCAGCTGAGGTAAATGAGCAATTCATTGTCTTTCCGCAGGCTGTGTTTTGCACGGTTATTGAATGCAACTTGACAGTTGGATCTGAAAGTGCCAGACCTGTGTGTGCGCACCTTTTTCTTTCACAAGCAGTTTATGATGATATGGCCATTACAAAAAACAACAGTAAAAACATCAAATACAGAAACACAAAGAAAATCAACTCACATCAATTGGAAGAAAATGAGAAAGCAGTGGCAATGATAGCCAAAAAAACAGACATCAAAATAATGAAGAGGCAGATTGGCATGAAAACATTTAAAAAGGTGAAACAAAAAGAGTAGCAAAACCTCGTACGTGACGGTCGAGAAAGATAACTTCCCTGTGGCTTACGCACTTAGTGTGACATTTGTGGAAAGCTTTTTAAGATTTCTCTTGCATATTCGGGGGGCTCATGTGATTAGGTTGCCCTTATGTTGGTTTCCTGTCACTTGACGATCACACTCCGCAGTCTTTATTTCCCACCCTTCTTCGTGTGTTTAGCATAGTATGTCTTAAAACGTAGACCACGTAGAGCTTTTGTTCTGGGGAGCTATTTTGTACGCGTTCTGTGACAGAACGGAATGAAACGTCACGATAGGGAGCCGCGTGGATTGGTCGAAGCTCATCTGATGGTCAGATGTGAGAATAGCAACTGGAAAGGGCAGTGCTCTCAATCATTTTGGCAAAGAAGGGTTGCAGAATGGACGAAGGCACCATTCTGTCCAATAGAACGGATACACAACGGTCTCCGGACAACTTAAATTCGATCGAAACATAAGCGCTGGGGCCAGAGAATCGAATTAGCTGGCTTTGCATCTGGTTTACTCAAATCCCGCGCCGATAGTTCGCAAGAATCGCTAACAGCCCCCCACCACCGGACGTCTTGTGAAATTGCGACACCACCTAGCACCCAATCAAGAGATTAACAGAAATAAATTGTTAGTGTAATTGCACTCTTCAATTTCAAGCTTTAAAAAACAATGCCTGCCAATATTGATGTTCAGCTACAATTATCCTGTATTTCTTCATGCGTTGAAAATATTTCTGAATACCCTCAGCTCGCCTATTGGCTGTTTGCTCCGTCTCATCCTCTCGTGATGTTTCATTCTGTTCTGTCACAGGACGCGTACAAGATAGCTCCCCTGGTTTGGTTTTGTTCTACTACGTCGGAAAGATTGCTGCCAATTTTAGCCATGTATCGACGCCATGTGAGGAAGTAATAATGTCATATTCTTTTTTTTTTTTTTTGCAGAGAGATTCAGCAGAAAGTCGAAAAATTGATTCAGGAGCGCGGTGATTTCCAGGCATGGTACTACATCCCGTACGACAGCAAGTACACCAAGAAGTACCAGAAGCAAACTAAGACTGACGACTTCTACACCAAGACAATTTAGTTGCCGAATATTTCTTATCGGTGCAATCTCCCCAAGAGGAAAGGAACGGCATGTACAGTAGAGAAAAATAAAAACAAATTTCATCACATGAAACTGCAACTGAGGTATTGTTTTCCCTCGGTGCTGCCGATGCACATACTCTTGATTGCAGATTATTCCTTCGAATCCACGATGCACAGGAATTTTTCACAAGGTACAAATAACACAAACTAACAAAGCATCTCTGGTGTAGCTGTGTGGTACAGTGGTGTAATCTGGGTGCACTCGTTGAATTTTGGCTGTCGTTATGAAGATTGTAACTTCCAAGTTGCACAAGATCACGTTTCATAAAAGTGTATGTTGCAAATGCGCGATGAACTTGCACAAGATGCAAATACTATGTGCCTGTGGCTTGGTATGCCATTCATATGCACGCTGTAAACAACAGCTATTGCCTCCAAGGTTTTGAGAAGGACCCAAAGTCGCTAATGTCAGCACAAAACAAACTGATTTCACAAACATGCAAATCGAAATCGCAGAATGTAGTTGGTTAATTTTTAAACTGTATATTCTAATCCAGAAGTTCTTTTGAATCTAAAGTAGTTACGTTCATTGAATGGCCATTATAAGAAAGTGCAATGTGTTCATTGTCATGTGTATTTCAGATTTACTTCAACTTCCTAATACCTCGACAGAGCATTTAAAAATCTTATTTATAAATTACTTTTTAATTAATCATGTGACAAGGATTTCCTTAAGATGTTGCTAACAGCTTCTCAAGACTCCAAGTGTGCACTTGCTCCTATTCGTGAGTCTATTTATAAGGAGAGTGTGATGGCTTTGTGCGGGGTGTTGCATATGAACTAGTTCTGCAACTGTACTATACAACTATGTCATTGCTACGCTGAAAATAACAAGGATCTTGGCAAATGCTACTGACCAACTCTCAATGTACTGGTCAAAAACAATGATGTCAAGTCATGCTCGCTTTATTAGACCGAATGTCGAAGTAGCCTCGATATCACATGCCTCGCTAGCGCCTATAGACTACAAGAATGCAGGTAAATTTAGCCACTAGCGACGCAAGAATGCTTGAACTTCATTATAGCCAGGTCTCATAGTTTATGCAGAAATACCACTGCTATACACTCTGTATTTGTTATAAACATACGCAGTGGTGTAGCCAGGGTCTGGCACACCAGGCCCATGCCCCCCTCCCTTCAAATTTTTTTTTTTTGCCATGGCATACAGAGCACAAAATAACACTCAATCACATCTGCCTGCCCGATCACCACTTAAAATCAAGGAGGTGCCCCCTCTGGAAAAAATTTCTGCCTACAACCCTGAACATACCTGAAGACATCTGTGAAAAAAAAATTATGGCAGTTTTGCACTAGTGGTGCCAAGCCTGAAGGAAGAGCAGAGCTGGGTGGCCTTTGTTGTTTTTTATTTTTTCCTTTCTTTCTTCTCTTTCTCTCTGTTTTGCGTATCTGTTGCTATTTTTATCTCTTGCTCTTTCTCACTTGCTCTTTTTCGAGTCTGTTTCTGTATCTTTCTCTGTCTTTTATCTTTTCTTCTATCTCTTTCGGTTTTTGTCATATCTTTCTTCCTATCCTTTTGTCTTTATTCCATTTATTTCTCTATATTTTATCTTTCTCTCTTTCACGTGCTCCACTTCGCTGAGCAAAGTTTTCGTTTAACACCTGCACCTGCTGCTCTCGGTAGTGGGGCTTGCTCGATTCCTGTGGCACATACCCGCCTGTGGTTTCCTGCAGACACCAAAGGTCTTACGGCCGGCTTAAGCTCCGTTGTTAAATGTTTACTGAACCACGTGAAAGAAATGAAAGCATGCCAACTCCCCACTAGCCTGGTGGCTTGCTGTTTCAGTATGCAGCACTAAATTAGAAGTGTGCAGTTAGCACAGTAATTAATATTCAACTATGCAAATGCACAAAATTAGCACCTCGGATTTGGCATGCACACAGGAATCCAGAATATCCAGCTTCTAATAGTCTTGCCAAGCACTTAAAAGTTTTGGCTAATGGAATACATATTCATTTGAATCATCTCTTGAATTATTTGCTGTAGCTTTGGAATGCATCTGATAAAGCATAGCCAACCAAGATTTAAACAGTCTTTATTACAATTTAGATGATAGTGTCTGTGCAATGTTCCTTGCTCAACCATAGCGAAAATTTTCCACACAAAACAGTCTAGTAACGAAGCAGAAACGAGGCAGTTTTGATTGAAACCAAATTTATTGCTTTTTATTATGCACCAATTGCTCAATTATAACAATGGTATGATTTATCTTGCAAAAGGAATGATATATTGCAGCTGTATCTGCTGCAGTTTCTTTCTACAATGACCTTTTCTTTTTTCAATCACTGCTAAAATGGCCCGCTTAATGGAAAGCAGTCAAAGAAAGACAATAATAACACACCTAGATCGCTAAAGAGTTACACTGAAGATAATCTTCACAAGCAACACTTTCTAGCGAAATCTAGCCCTTACGCTCTACAAAAAAACAAGAAAAAGAACAAATGCGGGATAGGCTTACTTGACGGCTGGATAATGCTTCAAATATATGAATTGAAAAAATTTAGTCTATAAAAAAATTTAGTATATGAATTGAAAAAAATTTGTCTTAGCAATATAAATATAGCTGGCCTGTTTGAAACATTGGATTGACAACTAAAAGCTACAGATCAAACATCAAGTGGCAACTGAACAGAACAAATACTATCACTGCGACATTGGTGTGACTATTTTACGCTGCAAAAGGCCATGCCGTCACTGCAGCCAAAAATGCGTGCCATGGAGTGCCTGCTTAAACAAGCGGCTCCATGGAGAAAAAAATCTTTGGACGCTGCACAGTGTTTTAAAAAGTCAACACGCAAATGGTGCCGTGCCAAAACAGTACACCAGGAATTCACACTGTTATATCTAAAAAATAAAGCAACGACAGCGTCAAGAGAGCTGGAGCACTCAAATGCAGATAGGATCGTTACGTCGATATCAACGTGAAACGTCGAGGCGTGGGAATTTCTTCGGTATTAGTTACCTAGGAGAAAATCTGGCACCACCGTCTGCGCAAGTTTTTAAACTGGAACTGTGCGGCCATGAAAATGCCGGGATGTGGGCGTGCAATGTTCTTTCTGAATGAGGCTTCATATCATATAAAAACGAGTAATGCTTTTAAACGTGATTTACCATAATGCCTTTATTTACTTATAATACACCTTTCGCTATTTATAGGAAACACTTTAACTGACACACAGTAGAGAGTTTTAGGTTTCATGCATCCAATGTTCGGAGGATGCAAACCAACAGGCATATGAATGAAGCCAAATTGATGTACAAAAGAATGCAAGTGGGGTATGGCACTTTGGATGCACGAAGGTCTCTCTGGGCACAAAAAATTACCCAGTGAGTGGACTTGATACTCTTATTCCAACATATTGTGGTCACTGGTACTGTTCACGCTTGACGTGAATGGCACAATGCAGCATAAGTTTTGCTTAATAAAGAAAAATCTGCACTTTACAAACAGCCTTTTTAAAGAATGAGCTACTGTCGCGGACAAAACGGCAGTAGCCAATATTGTCTTTACTATTTGAGAAAGATGCCAATGTGAAGCCACTACTTCTTGCAATTCAGAAGATGTCCTTGGACATCCAATTTTGTATCAGCACGACAGAGCCAGTTTTCCCGCAAGGTAATTATGAAACTCCATAGGCAGAGCGTGGTGAAAAAAAATATGCCGTGATGCTCGTGACATGATAAGAGCTGTACAAACGGGAAGGGCAAGCCTAAGTGCAGTCTAACTGGAATGTGCTTATCTAAGTAGACAGTGGGTCGCGGTACCACAATCTGCTTGCAAACATGAAAAATACATTTCTGGAGACATAACATAGCTACAGCTGCTGTGTTAGAAAGTACAGTGACAGCCTCTTTTATGATCACTGCGGAACACACGGTGGGTTCAACACAAAGAACGGCATTTCCGTACATGACACCATTTGCTTCTGATAAACCGCAGTCTTACGCGCAACTCTGTGATCGTTCCATGAACGAGGATGCGTGGAACTGGCTACTATAGTACCGTTTGTCGGCCACTGGATCAGTGCGATGAACTTGGGTTATCACAGGATCGAAGCCTTCTCAAAACTGGATGAAGAAAGGCAGGGGCCTCATTCAGAAACACCATCTCTATGGCTTGACGCACTACCCGTGTGGTGACAATGTCTGTCAATAAAGGAAGCAGCAGGTGCTCAGGGTCGCTGAAGAAATGCACTCAATCGCACTAAACTAGTGCTGTGCTTTTATTAAAAAAAAATTACATTTGTGCCTTCCTGGAGAAAAAAGAGATAGAAGCTCTTCCTCGAGGCAGAATGTTGAAAGCTAAATTTTGCTTTTCACGTTTTACACACAAATCGTAGCTGACGTGGCAAATTCTGTGGCATCTCCTGATGAAGGCTGGACCCGGGCCAAAATGTAGGAAAAATTAGGTTTTAGTTGCATGCACCTTATCCTTAAAGGACCCCTGACACCAAAATTGAAACCTCGAGATCTTTGTGTTGTTTGACTTTCCTGTATACGGGGGCACATCTGACCGATTATTAGTGACGAACGTTGCCTTTAAGATATCTTAATTTGGTTTTAAAGTAAGCGTGAGTGCTCACTTGAGTTGGCTGCACCTTGCGACATCCTGGTATGACGTAGATAGAGGCCCCGTGTGACGTTCCAAGTGTAAAGCAAGTATTGTGGACGTCACAGAAGGTTTGCAGGGCGCACATGCACAATACAACGACGAGGCCTATTGTTCCGCACCCCTCTGGCTCTGTTGTCGGGCTGCTCTCAAGGTAAAACCCATACCGAGGCACCCACATACTTTCAGTCTCTACCGCGCTCGGGGCCCCGATTTGAAAACCGCGCTGTCAACGTCACCACAGCTTGAGTGCACGTGGTCTTTGACGCTCCCCCGCATGGGGCGCCAGTTTCTTGTGGTTTTTAGGCGGGCGTTTTGAAGTGATGCTAAAATGGTCACAATTAACTACGCTAGAATTAGTTGTACGATACGCTAGAGCATTTACGATTTAATTTAGAGATTACCAGACACAAAGCTACAAATTACAGCAAAAAAGTCGCCAACAAAAATTTCGCTGTCAGGGGTCCTTTAAAGCATACGGCATTGCTGGATCCAAGGAGATGACTGACTTTATGTAAGGTACACAAAGTGAAGAAAAATGTGAAAAGGGGGTGGGTCCAACAAAGGTTTTCGTAGCTTATAACTTTTGCAATCTAATTATTCCTCATTGGTACAAGCAAGCACAAAGATACAACATGACAACCTGGCACAATTCATGACAGTGTGTGACAATGGTGCAGTGCCGCATTTTTGCATCTTTTCCAGCTTGCTCGGCCCGAGCTCGCAGCATGACAGTCAGATTTGTTATTCCGTACATGTACCTGACCATTTTAGTGCACATAACTTCAGCGTCCCTTTCAGTGTGTGTGCCAGTAGCATGCAGTTCTATTTCAGGGTGTCACAGTGTACATACACACACACAGTGAGGAAATGTGCTTGAGCTCCAAGATCTGAATGACTCATTAGCCACTATGTTTCAGGCAATGGGGTCTGCAGGAACAACAGCTTACCACACATCATATGGGGGGGGGGGGGGATGCCAGCACTGGTGTGCCAACCACTGCTTTGGACCCAGTGTAAGCAATGACACATTTCTCACTGTCTGATGTGCACCCATCTCAGCAGTCTTTAGCAATATTGCTGTAGGTCCCAATGATATAAGCTGCAGCTTTTCAGCTTGGTCCTTTGCTTTGCTTGCGAGAGACAAATGAAGCTGACAGACATTGTTGCGTATCTGCAGCCGAGTTTTGGTACTCACAAAATTTAGTAGCCGCTTTATGTATATTCCTTTTACAACCTGTTCAGATGAATCCATTTGAAGCATCACAAGTGCCGATGTTCAAGCCTTTTTGTTGATGTACGTGCATTGCACCAATACTTCGACTACATCAAGATAGTAAATGCACTTGAGAAGTGGTATTTTTTTTTTTGAAGCTTTGAATAAAATTTTTCTGCTATCACCTCTAGGGTTATCGGGTTAGAAAGAAGATGTTATAAAAATGGTGAGCTGGTAAAACGCCATGTGAAATACCTTTGCATTTTGCATTTCTTGCATTGCAGAACAAGCTGCAGTGTAATAAGCATCACAACTGTGCGAGGAAGCTTCAGCAGGCAAACTTTTTTTCTTTTTTTGTCGCTATCACGCTGCCCTGCTTACATTCGTCTATCTGGACTAGCGCAGCTGCGAACCGCAACACGACATCTGAACGATCCCCGATACAATACGCACCATAAATTCCCGCAACGACAAGCTACGGAAATCGAAAAAGCACTCGATGAACATAACATGCCCATAGTGGCTGCCCATCAGTATCTTTCACTTTGCACTTGTATGGGCTTTCAGCACAATCAACAACAGACAACACTCTTGACAACGAGAACCGACAAAACAAAAACAGACAAGATATTAAATACCCATCTTCCACACAACTCGTGGCTCATCAACAAAAAATACTATTTACAAATGAAAGAAAAACAAAATGTAACAAACTGGTCGTCAATGCAACAGAGCCTAGTATAAGAAACGGCCTTTCTTCAGTGGTTCCAATACTGATTAGAAAAAAGAATCATTAAAAAATAAAAGAATGCGCAAGGAGATGCGAGCTGTTTGGCGATTTGTGAGGAGAAAAAGTGCGAGCAACCGAGAAACTACTGTTTGTTCGAGATGCTGCAGATGGGAGCTGTGGGAGTGACGGCAGTCAATGGAGGCATTGCAGCAGGATTCCCACTTGCCATGCCAAAACCTTGCGCCCGGAGCTCAGATGTAGTACAGGCGGACCTTGGATGTGCTAACGAGAAGGTTGTCGTCGAAAAACTTCGTCTCGATTACGACATTCCCACTGTTAACAAGGAGAAACAACATTGCAAAGGAAGTGAAATCAACAACACGGCACTTAGAATGGTAACATAAGGGAGTATTGAAAGCGGTTAACTGTTTATTATTATTTTACATTGGCAATAGCTGTCATACACTGCCATCCAGCATAATTTGTGATGCTGGTGGTCATCACCTGTCGTAACATCAACATACCTTATTTACGCTACAAAACAAAGCTCTCCCTAACCCTTGTCCTATTACCCTTATCACATACACATAACAGCTAAATAACAGAACTGTACACAACCCCCCCATAGCAGTATCAAAGAACACCAAAAAATAAACATCAGTGTTGCCACTTTCGAGCAGTTTCTTCTATATCTAGCGAACAATTGCCTTATTTAGCAAATGGCTAGCGAATACTTTATGAGGTTTTTCCAAGCAGCATCACTGGAGAGTTTACAAAAATATTTACATTTTAAACGTTTCTTTCATTTTTTCAGTGGAAAGGAATGAAATATACACAGGAAAAAAGTAATGGCAATGCCAGTTATCAGTGCTTGTCATTGGTAATGTGGACTCCACAATGAAATCTGCTCTGAGGACAATGCACTTCAATTTTACTGACAAGGAACTACATAGGACGTAGTAGATGCTGTCAAAATCGATGACATCATGACGCTTCGTGCACGAATTTCAATGTGGCGTCGCCACTGGCATTTTCTTTTTGCGCGTTTCCTCGCTTACCAAGCGTCTTCTCACGGCAAGCGTGGTGATTTTTAAATTGCGAAAGAGTAATTTACTAATATGAGAAAAATCTTTTTTCTCTTTAGTGTACCTTTAAATCGTGAGTTTGTCGGATAATGATGTTTAAATGCTATGATCAATTTTAAATTTTGGGAAAGATTTTTCCAAATAAACTTCTTGCATACTATCAAAAATGTCCAGTGGGTTCCACAAAATACTGAACATTGTTTCAGTGCAACCTTAGTCCTTGCATAAAAAAAAGAGAGAGGACACTATGTGACAATAGTGGCACTGATTGTTGTGACACCATAGTTAGTAACAAGATATTTCAAATGTCCTTGCACTGCATTACGTAGTGCCTCCTTTGGCAAGTAAAATAAATCAAGATATTACTGACATGGTCATCACCAATCAACACAGCTATGATTATCAGGAGTGATCATATATTATTGCCATGATGTTCATGTTGACATACAAATCAACAGACATCTTGATTACTTCACTAACCAATAATGCACTGATAAAATTACGATAGCATATATATAAAAGAAAATATGGCACCTACTTCAATACGTTGGCAGGCATCATCTGAGATTCGGGCGCTGCCTCTATTAACGACTGCCACGTATTGGTGGAATTGGGGATGACGAAGCCAAACTCAAAAAACCACTCTGGAAAAGAAATCCAAAGCACGATTAGGGACTGACTTTAAGTTATGAAAATTTATGTCATCTTTAATAGAAATATCTGTCATACAGGATAAGAATGCACCGGCATTCTTGCCTTAGGGCTACTTTTACAAAATTTCAACTAAGTGCACCTTAAACATGCACAGCCTTTAGACCAAAAAAGAATTATACTAATAGGGGATATTCAAAATGTACAGTGCCATCTGTCGACATCCCATAAGCCCAATCCGCCATGTTTTGTTGGGCGCGAAAATGAAACCAGTCAGATATCGCAGCATGTAAGGTGCTAGCTACTGGTTTTTTATCTTCATTCTGCAATGACTTCTCAATGCTTCATGCACTGTTCAGGCAACGAGGGCGCCCTGACAATGCCAGGAACAAGGTAACACTATTTTTAATTGAATTTATCAGTTACTTGAACAAAGAAAAAGAATGTATGGACCTGAACTTGTTTCGTCAACAAGATTGGCATTGTGCTTTGGTTCGCAAATGACTGGCGCGCCGCCAAAGCGCTCTTCAACCTCAGTTTTTATTTCTCCGTGCAAATTAGTGCTCGCTTGCAACATAAGCTAGGCTTGCAGAACAATATATTACGATATATGCATTTTAAGGGAGACGGCTGACATCGCACACGCGCGAGAGAGCATGACTGATCAACACTAGCTTGCCGGTGTTGCAGGTCAATGAAAGCAATGATTTACATATATAATCGTGTGTAGGCAGTGCAACAGACGCTGCTGCGTGCATCCGCGGTAAAGCAGTGCCACGATACGAGACTCGATCAGCGCAATGATTTCTGACAGGCATCCCTTTGAAAGATTCGCAAGGCAGTGTGCGCCGAAGTATGCAGTCCGCATGCCACGTCTGTTCTTTGCTTTACACCCCCTTATCCCTCTCCTTTTATTTTTCTTTTGCTTCCTTCAGTCAGCGTGCGCTGTGAACATGGAACTAAGAGTTACGGAGCCGTACAGTAGATGGAGCTGTTTGTTTGGCAGATCATCGCACTCATCTTTCCGCTGATTGCGGGCCCTCGCGTGCCTCCGTGCATAACCACGGAGGCGCTGTTATGTACGCTTCCGTGGCATGTGAAAGCAAAAAGCGCAATATTTAAAAAAATATATGTCAATGAACGCACACATTGTTGAACGTTGAAGAAAACCAGAACGACAATACCAAATCCGCGTGATAGATTATGACCACAAAACATTATAAACCAGTGCGCAGTAAAAGAGCATTACCCGGGCCGCTGGCTTTCTAAACAGTTGAAACGCGTGATCAGTATTTTTGTTTGGTTTGCGGCACATCGCTCATGCACATGTCCATGCTTTGTTTATTTCGAAGAAACTACAACACACGCTACCGCAGAGGGTGTAGAGATACTTGTGCCTACAGAAATGAGCCGAAAAAAGCAGCACAGCATTACACAGGTCGCGCAGAAACAACGTAGTGTCGATATCTGACGAGTGTTTATGACACGCGTATAAAATCACAGTGGGAAATACAAAGGAGATGTATTGTAGTGCAAGGTTATCTTAGAAGTTTGACAGTCACACCTCCTCTGCAACGAACACTTTTCTTGAACATCTACCTCAGATCGGAAGCCCACGCCACTAGAGAACGGCAGTTTGGCTTTGCGAAGTGGTCTGGCTCTTGCAGCTGCTATCTGGATGAGGTTTTAAGTGCACAGAGCTCCGATATTGAGTTCTCATCGATTTGTGACAGCACATTGAGGTCCGCTGACCGTTCGGCGCTGGATGACGAAAGAAACAGCCACATTTTCTTGGTCCCAAAGCTTCGCCAACGACTGCGGCTCAGCCTCTCCATGGGCTTTCTTTATGGAGATGCTAGCAGACGATTCTGAGATGATGCCCAACAAAAAATGGCGAAGTGCCCGGTGTTGCCAGAGCGCCAAGCATTATGAATATCCCCTATTGTCATCTGGCATTCTAAAGAAGTTAAACAGTCGGTTTGGAAGCTTCTGTAACATAAGCCCAGCTGTAAGTGTTAGAAAACAATTAAAACATTATTGGGTACACAGCATGCACTAAAAATTAAGCACTGAGTCATATTTGTATCAATTTTAACTGTGTAATTTTTCTCCTCAGCTTTACAAGAACTAACTGCGAAGCAAAAAGCCTTAACGAAACAGGGCAAAGATCTTGTATCACTTTTGTTTTTAGATATACACCCTCACAAAGATAACGGAATTGTTCAGACAATGTTGACGGTCTTATACCACTGATAGACTGCTAATCTAAGAGCACCTCTAGTACGCAGATAAGAATGCCGCTGCCCGCAAAACATCCCCCCATCAGCAGCTCCCCTTGAGTAAGGAAAGAGGTGAAAGTCCAGTGTGGCAAATGCTGGCAATCAACCATCCTGCATTCACTTAATCAGAATCCTTATCTGAGCATACCCATATCTGACTACTGAATGAAGAACATTGCTAGGGCAGTGCTGAGCTTTAAGTGTTGCCATCACTTTTATTTTTTAAAGAAATCTTATACAGCGAATACGGTGGGGGAAGTATGAGGTGTAAGATGCTGTTATACGTTGCCATGGAAACAACTGATGTGTGTGCCTAGTCACTGTTTCGCCTCTTGTACAGTCGACATGCTTTGCCTCTTGCATTTTCTCCCTGTGCCTCTCTCCAAGTAATTCGATCTACTAAATGTGCATGTCACTCTAAAGCAGTTGGGCAGAAAGCAAACCTACAGTATTGCTACCCTCTAGCATCAAGGATCACCAAAACCTTTTGTATTGCTGTTATCAGCAGTAGCCGCTCCAATGTCTTCACAGTTCGGCCGCATACAATTGTTTTTACGGCTGGTCACTGACTCGTTGCTACTGGTAACCTTAAGTCACCACCCTCCAGCCTGAAAGCGCGAGCAGTTCTGAGAGGTGAGAGAATATGAGTGCTTTGTCTGCCACCACAGATTTAATTTGAAGCTCATAATGGTGAACCTGGCATGCGCTCGTAGTAACATATGAATGAGTAAAAAGTGAGTGCAGCAGAAAAACCAAGCTCTTCTCTTCCGAACAGTATAATGGTTTTAACTGAGTTGGTAATTGGCCAATATTCCTTTCCAGTCAAGTTATGTAACCATAGCATGACACTACGATTCCTTGATTTTTCAGAGATACAGCAGCCTTTAAACGATCTCCAAGGATGATATTAGAGACAGACGCATATAACGCTATCAATGAAAGCTTTACTAAAGCTTTTTGATTGTCCTCTTTCTATGCTACACCAAGGGACACTCAGTCACCCCTTGTAGAAGATGCTATAAAATACCTTTACTTCAAAGCAAAATATGCCTTCGCCCTAGTATTTCACACTGCTTTCAGTTCTTCCATCATTCTGTACCATTTGGCAACAACTGCTTACATACAAAACTACTTTATCCCAACTGGTGGTAGTCCTTGCATTTGAAGATTGAAAGTGCTTTCGTGTAAATACCCATCTATGCATCTGCTGCTTCGTATAATAAAGCTGTTATGGTTGCAGAAATCTGCACGGCAGTGGAAAAAAGAACTGAAAGCAATGAGGCAATCCCAATGAACGATCACGCAAATTTAGAATACTCTGCTAAAATCCACAGCGTCTAGCACATACAGGCGGGCCGAATGTTGCGTTATTTCTGTGCTGCGTGTACTTTTAAAACCTTCTAGAGAGCAAATCGATCGTGAGAAGGCGATTTATCCAAAGCGAGGTCAGTTGGCGATCTAGAGGCGGGGCACAGTGAAGGCGTAAATATGCAGTCGCGATTCAACAGCAATGTTCACACACAGCGCTGCAACAATTTTCAATAAAACAATGTAGGAATATAATCCCACCTTCCAGGCACCGCCCTTTGAAGAGGACCTTTTGCTCGAGCCGAAATTTTTCCATCGACTCGACAGACGAGAAATTGATCTCTCTGGACACGGCACGGCATTTTAATATCTTCTTAGGAACTCTAGCTGCAGATATAAGAAAGAAGAATCTGAGTAACGAGCGCCCAAAACCTAGGACATACCAATAAAAAAAAAAAAAAATTAATAACTGAATCGAATTACTGTGAAGTTTTTACCTTCGTGCTCAACATCCGGTTTAGACCTGTAAGTAAGAGCGAAGTTCAATTAATAAGGCGCTAAAAATATAAGACCTAAGCGAACTGCTTTCAGTTTGAATGCTTACAAATCGTCGGTCCCCTGCCAAAGCATTTTGCCGGTGTCAGCATCCCTCAAATTCATCCAGTTCCTAAAGGAAGCGCGGGGGTTAAGGAAACAAAGTAATAGATACGAAGCACAAACAGTACGTCGTAGTAGCGGTATCCACGTAAGAAAAAAAGACACAATCGAGACATTGTGCAGAGAAATGCGGCTGCAAGGCCACTTAAATGGAAACAATCAATGAATGCCTCGCGTGCTCATGCCTGCGTGTGTGCACCTATGCGCTGCGGGCTTTGACGATGAAAAAAAGGATACAGCTTAAATCCATTTAGTATGTCTTCGCCTTTCGAAGGCATTTAAGAACACCGTCTCGTACAGAAACCAACCACCAAGCGAAAACCACCACCGGCGCCACAGACACTTGCGCTTGTGCCGATGTTTACAAGGTTAGCTGCGAACCCAGGGATCGTAAACGTCGTATAACCTAGTATAACGATTTCCCATTTCGTAACGCACAATAAGTATTTTGGAACTCGCATACAGTCAACAGGTTTAACACGCGTTACGTCAATTTACGAGTATCATTTTATATAAAGACGCTAGTCCGGTTTGAGAGTACGAGCAGTTGACCATGCGACGCGAACCAGCTGGGAAAGTAAATACTCGCATAAAAAAGATGTTCGATTCGATCGCATGAGTCTAGCAAAAAAAGAAGAGTGTCAATGTTTACAAATAAATGGCTAAATTCGTGCGGACACGTTGACCTGACCGGACACGGTTGGTAGTCGTTCGATTACGATTATGAACAGCGCCGCTGTAGCCGATTTTCTCCGTTTTTCCTCCTACATATGCGGGTCCTTGCTGTCGCTGAGCGATTAATACGTTCGGGCTGCTCAATCTGCTTCCCAGAGCAGCTTTCCTTCTCTACGAGCTTATCTGTCTTCGCCTTTCTTTTCTTTCGTGCGCAGCTTGACTCGGAAGTGAAGATGAGGACGACGTTTTCACGCGAAGTCGGTGCTCGTGACATGGATCGCCGATCAGCAAGCTAATACTTTAGCTCGCGGGACAAAACCGCAATCGAAATTCGCCCTGCTGTGACCCCGTTATTCGTTTCCTGTTGGCGACATGTCTCTCCGAAATTTAGTTGAGGCCGAGTGCGGCACACCAAATCCTCTCGTCAAACTTTCAAGTCATGCGATCCAGGACTCGGCGCGGCAGCAAGTGAGTCCAGTTTCCCGTTAAAAGTTTTGGACATTGTAAATCTCGCATCCGTGCCTTTCTCATCCCACTTCTTAATTCATTTGCAGGAAGGGTTTTTGAGGCAAAGACACCATGGACTTGGAGCAGTAAGATCAGATTTCCTCACTGTTGTACTCGCCTAATGTGGAAGAAGAAAAAAAGTCACTATGAGTTGCATGCATTTTGTTGAGCTCGCTTCTGTATATAAGTGTGCAATACACAGTCTTAATGGGCTGACTGTTCTGTATTGCTTTCCCTCCTTTTGCTTTAGTGAATGTATAGCCTTTAGCAGAGGTGAAAGTTAGTGATTTCACAGTGAAACAGATTCAACATTTCATGCTATCATCACTGGCTTTAGGGACATCATCCACATGCTTAACTTCTTCATAAATGATGTAGCTTCTGAAACAGCTGGTTGCTTATATCTACCAAGTCCTTCATTTGCATGAAATATATGAGGTTAAAAGATACATAACCCTTTCTATGGGCTACCTTGCAATATATATGTACAGTACCTCCAATAACAGTGCCTTTCCATTTTACTTCCAGGCTGGAACTTCGGAAGTGGTAAGTACAGCACAATTCTTGGCAAGGGATTGGTGTTAATAAATTTCTAGGCTGGATGCCTCGATGAAATTTGCTTGATGAAAATGAATGGTATTTGTTCATTTTGCACTCATTGTACACACACTAGGATGGCAGGAATTTGGCTTAAAAACATTAATTGTTTGCCTGCAAATCTATTTGTTTAAGAATTCATAATTCCATCTTTAACTGATCTGTGTTAAATGTGGGTGACTAGTTATCTTTTCAAATGAAATTCACTTCAGTGTCTGCGGTCCTCAGGAACTCGTATCAGTTCGACTCGGCTGTATGTAACTACACTAAACAGTTTCCCTTATCTGTAAGGAAAGACCTTGCCTAGTTTTTGGCCTAATACTCCATCCACTAACTTTTGCTTCAACATAGCCATCTAAATATTGCTGACATAGTTGTGCAGGTCAAGTGTAGGTGCATGTCAAACATGCATTTTGCCACTTAGACAGTCTTCCCATGTACTTTGTCTTTTTCACTGAATGCAGTAACTAACAACAGGTTCCCTTGACATGTCAGTCAATAGTTTGGGGCCTCCTTTGTTATGGCACTTTAGCTGTCCTGCGTAACATAACAATACTCTACAAACTTGCACTTATACTTGAACAAACTTGAAGCAGAAAACCCAGTGCTAGACTTATCAAGATTGCAATGTCCCTGTATTCTGACTGCAGCTTTTTTATTCCCCCTGAAACAGCTTGTTGATGAATTTCTGGCCGAGAGGCGGGGACCAGAAAGGATGGCCCCACAGACCTTCCACATGGCTGGCTTGCTCCAGGAAATGCACAACATTGAGAAGATGTACCAGCCACCAGCGCCAGGTAATTGTGCCGTGATTTAAAGCGTGAAAAAAAAGCGTTGGCGACGTCAGCGAGGCTTCTTCACCCAAGGCTGACCTTGAGCAATTTTTTTTTCTTATTTTGTCTTTGAATGTGCGGCTTACTTTCCTTGTGATCGTGAGCATGCTGGTGTAATTCTATACTGTGTGTAATTCTAGCACTACAGAGTGCAACATGGGCATGTTGTGGCATCTTGTGGCGGCTGCAGTAACTATGCAGCTCACGATGCTCAAATTAGTCAATGGCCGTGGACTCTGTGTTCATTACGCAGTCATTTTGAATTATGGCATCATTTGTCGAGAGAAGAGCGAGTGATTTCTAGCTTACTTTGAAAACGAATTGTAAATTCCAGGCCACATGCTGCGCTATAATGTCTGGCTCACATGTTCTCAGGAGCCTCGACTACCGATTGGCAGTGTTTTCTGACCATGCTCAAAAAGTGTTGCAGGGCCCTGAAAAGCTCTTTGTCTCGCCCATTGCAGCTATACCAGGCATTGCCGACGCGGGCATCTCCAAGGCTTGGGCCGATGAGTTTATTCCCTCCATGCCGGAGGTAAAGGAAGAGCCCAGCCTGGTCGCTGCTGTCTGGTCCCGGGAGTTTGCGGGCCCTTCTACGTCAACGCTGCCTCAGCAAGCCCCCATAAAGTGGGCTGAGGAATATTTGCTGGAAAGCGAACAGCAGCATGCAAGGTGAGTTGTAGCAAACGTCGAGCAACACCTCGCTTCAGCACTGTTGGTGTTTTGCCCTTTTTTTCATTCCTTTGTGTTTTGTGAAGCAGGTGCAACATTGGCTATCTTTTTGCTATGTGTGTATTGAAGCCCTTCCTGCGAATAAATCAACAGCTCATAACCTGTGCTTTTGTTAATTAGCACATGTGATTATTCTATTTGAAACTACCATATGAAGCCAACAGATAATGAAGCTGAAGGAAAGCAGAGAGGCATTATTTGTAGTTTTTTGTTGAAATGACTTTTTTTTTGTTCAAGTTCATTTACCTTTATCTCATGATTACTACACTTCAATTAGAAGCTACAAGTAACACACCCTAGACAAATTTTTTGACTATTTGGTTCTGCCTAACCTAACACGTCGGAAATAACAAGTCTCTATTGAACTACGGCCAACACTCTCGAAAGATAATGGGCATGAATATGATGTAACTACTTTTTGTACAAGTGCGTGTGCTTCTGACTTCATATTGTGGATGAATGTTTTATATATGAACTCCTAGTTATATTTGAAGAGGGTTGAAGAGGAGGTTCGATGTAATTGCACGAGGGGTCACACGAGGATACATTTCTTGACTAGTCCAGGAAATATCTCCCAAGGTGTCTGAATTGTGCATGCAACTTTGGGAGTTATTAAAGATTGCTCGGCCAGCGGGGCAAAACTGATTGCCCTTTAAATGCGTGCAGTGCGCAGGGTTCAGCGACAGAAAACAGTCAAAGCATGGCCCAGGTTGCCGACGATCTCTTGAAGAGCGTCAACGATGATGCGTTGATGGAGACAGAGGTACTGCACTTTTCTGTCCCTTTCGTCTGCTTTCCCTGATTTTTGGTTACGTTTATTTTCCACCTTTTGAAGGATGTGGCTATGGAGTCAGTCTGTTTATACATCTGAATGTCGCGTCACCCTCTTTTCCTCTTTGGTATTCTCCATGAAGCGAGCTTTAGTTTGAAGCCAGTGTGGTTCTCATTGTGCTAATAATACTGATGACATGCTAACCCTAGAGGAAATAGGAGATAGCATCTTTTCATGCTTCTTTTTCTACTGAGCGGGCAAGAGTACAGAAGGTGTACATGTATGCCCGATGGTTATGAAGATCTCACTTTGTATGTTTTATACGGCAGTTTTTGATCTGCAACACCTTTTATAGTATACTTACCATAGTAGACATTATAACTTGTTGCTGCAAGGTTACGCTAAATTGAGTATCATCTCTGCACCTTTGTGCACCTTTGCAGTGTACCATAATACATGTAATCGCCATGTTTCTTAACAGTACAGCATGCAACTTAAAGTTGCATCAAAACAATGTGATGCATACCAATACCTTTCTTTCATGTATGACGGTCTTTTTTTTTTTTTGTCATGAATGTTAGCAGCGAGCAATGTCTCCCATAGAAACTGAAGCATTGCTCACTTTGTGTGAAACATAGTATATTTATTGTGGCTTTTGTACAATGGCTGTTCTCTCTGCATGCTTTTGATCTAAAAAGAAGAGAACTTGCTCAAGTGTGAGGTAATCTATCAGTGACCTATAAGCCAGATGTGTGTGTATGATGTTAGATACAGCTTTTAGAACCTCTGGTGTAAGAAACAAGATGCTTTGAGAAGCACTACAGTTTCGTTCATTCCTACCCTGTCGTGACTGCAGAGATATCGCCCTTGTAGAAGCCACACTCTTTCCTTCTCTACCTTCTAACCAATTAACGAAAACTTTCTGGCTCAATTAATGTAAGTTTAGTTTGGTAGAGTAAACAAATGGTAGATGAGGAGGTAAGTTTTTCTGCAGCCATGTATATGGAGCTGTCTCTGGCGCTTGCTCCGCGCGCTAGTTTATGCAGTTTGTGAAGCGGCTAAGAGACGACGACAGAGACTTAAGCGAACGGGCTGCGAGCTGGGCCGAAGACTTTGCTCGACAATACGGTCGGCCGCAGCAGCAGGAGTCGTGGCCGAAGGTAATTGATGCAGAGCTATGTTGAAGCATTGGGACTTTAAAAGAGCAACTTCGCTGTTTTTTAAAGCATATTAGGATGTTTCCATTATCAAGTGGTATTGACAGTCCTTTAACTGAGAGGGTTGTTCAACTTGCTTAGGAACTCATCTTTACCAGTGGCCGCCAAAATAAGTTTCATGTTTGGATGTGAAGGTAGAAGTAGTATTGGAGAATTCAGTAACCTATCACCTTTTTGTGCTTGCTATTTGAAATAGTTCCTGCATTCAAGAGAGTAGTATCAAAGCAGAGGGTAAGAATAATTGATTTTCATTTTGATGGACTGGGGTGTTCGTTAGAAAACATTTTCTAGTGGTTCACTTCGTTTTGAATCCCTTTCACCCTTCACCATCAAAATCAAAATTATCTACTAGCTTCACCATCACCGTAAAAAGCAATGCTGCACTTTAGGTTACAATGCAGCATGATGGTCAGAAAAATGTTGTACAGTCAGCTGCAAGTATTTTTTGGAGCACAGAACCTAATAAAAAAAACATCGTCAGGCTTTGTTGTATCTTTACTACTGAATCTTGAATTTGTAGGTGCAGCACAATGGTTCAACTGTGGTTCAACTCTCAACTTTGTTTTTGGGAACGATACATTATCAATTAGAAAACTTTTCCCACATGTTTCGTGCTCATAAATTTTGGGACCACTCTGCCTGAAATTTGTGATCTTTTCTTATGTATTTATATCTTTGTCGCTAACTCACAGATTGTACATCATTCTAGACATACGAGTAGGGGGTGAAGTTCTGCATAACGCGACGTACATGTAAGCATTGTATTGCCTTTCTTTTGAAGGTGTTGCTAGACTTTAAAAAACTTACGATTATTTCTGTTCATTCGAATTCTCTCTTCAATCTAGTGAATTACACATATAATTATTATTTTACTAGGACCCAACTGCATCTGAAGCAATGGCGACCGAATGGGCGAAAGCATTTGAGGCTGAGGCCCGAGAAAAAGGAAACGACACCGACTTCTGGGAGACCTTGCAGAAGGAGTGGGACCAAGTGACGAGGTTGGAAATTTCGAGTTTATTTGTGCCTTGTTTTTTTCCTTGTAACACTGCCGATTCGTGAAAGCACATGAGCAGAGATTGTTGCATGTGCATGTCTTGTTGGGGCAATGGGCCGTACGTTTGCAGTGCCTAAAACTGAAAAGCATGTTGAGCTAGTGTAGTCTGCCCGCTGGAAAATCGCCAACCCAGGAAAAACAACTGTTATAGCCATCTCTCTTATGTGTACTACTATATGTGTTAGAGTACAGGGGTGTTCAAAAGTTCCCAGGCCACGCTGCCATAGGATTACATGGGACAGCGGCTTGGGAACTTTTGAATACACCTGTACTTTAAGTACATTACGGTTGAGAATCACTATAACAGACATGGATGAAAATAAGTATCACATAATAACGAATTAAATCTAAAATTTCATCACCCATGCATATTTCTTTCAGTATTCTGTGAGTCATGTTAGAGAGACAGGGCGCGCAAACACAGGACACAAGAGAGAAGTCAAGACACCACAAACGCCGACTAACAACTGAAAAAGGTGCCGTACGGGTGCGGCCTATAAGATTCCGTGTAGCAGCGGCTGCTTCTGCGTTGGACAGACGGGTCGCTGTGTTAACCAGAGATTAAAGGAACGTAAGAGATTGCTAACCAGAGGCTCACCATCTAATCTATCTTTACATTGTCGAGAGTGTAAGTGCACGGTAAAATTCGATGAATGCACTTTTTTGTATAGGCATAGGAATGAAGAAAAGCGTCTAATAGTTGAGGCCTGTCATATTGATAATAGCGGTGGCGCATGCATGAGCGAACCGTCGATTAACTTGCGTAAAGAAGAAATCAAGTGCCTGAACAATTGTCCCTTACGTAGACCACCACGCGTGCCGGACTGATAGGTATCGCCTCTTGCCTGGGCATGCGTAGATAAGTTTTTGTGTCTACCTTCTTTTCTGCCGCTGTGTGCCTTTTTCAACTGTTAGTCGGCGTTTGTGGTGTCTTGACTTTCATCTTGTGTCCATGTTTGCATGCCCTGAATACATGAATACCTACCAACTAGCTCAGCTCACTGTTATTCTAATATTCTGTGAGTATTCTGCGAGTAAATGAAAACAAAAATGGAAGATCTGAGACTGTATCGATTACTGCAACAAAGATTTTAATTTGGCTGCAGCTCAGAACATTGAAATGCCTCCGCACATTAGCCTGCAACCTGTCCAAGTTTATAACAGCAATGTTCAAGTGTTGAAGGCTACCTCTGGGTGTGCCTGTTACACTTATTATTTTTAAAAAATATCCATATATTTTTAACTTTTTCAGAGAGACGCCTCACGCTCATCCATGGCTGTCGGAGTACGAAAGTCTGCCCGAACCTTATCGCGTAAGTTTACGATTGGTACTAAACTAACTGCTACAGTTATAAACATGGCGAGGAATCTGTCACTCTGTTATTGTGTTTTCGTCCTTTCAAGGAGTACAAGTTTGCCGAAGTGAACCCATTGGAGAACGTCGAGAACCCCTTTGAAGAAGGCCTTAAGAAGCTTCAAGAACATGACATTCCTAGTGCGGTTTTGCTCTTCGAGGCAGCTGCCCAGAAAAATCCACAGCATGTCGAGGTAATTGAATAGTTTGCCTTGGCCTGAAGCGTGTTTGGCTGCTGCTTGAATGAAGGTATTATGCATATTCAAGAGAAAAAGGTTAAGTTATTGTATCTCTTGGGGTGATTAATCTTTTATTTCGACTGGCAAATGTCTTACAAAAACAGTCCAAAATTGAAAAATAAATTTGGCACTGTACATTGCCCTTAACAACATGTTCATTTTGACAAAATTTATTTAATATAAGTTGCTAAAAATTAGAGCTGTGCAAATAGCAAAATTCTGGGTGCAAAGCGAATTCGAACATTGAAGTGTGAGTGCGAATCGAATCGAATATTTTTCAAATATTTCTAGAATATTTTTCTAATACTTCGAAGCAAAATTGCAGAAAAAAAAGTTAGAGAGGATTCCTAAGCATATTCTTATGAGATAGCAACATGAAAGTGCTTCTTTTCGCTAGGTTGATGAAGCACTGGTGGGGTGGTGTTTCATAGTTGTCTTATCAAGAATGAGGCAATGTAGAGGCCGAATTCTATTTATGTACATGATTTGGTGCAACCAAAGTGTTGCCGACAACACTTTACACGTGATAGGCAAAGATGCCATTTCCTCGGCCTCTCCTCCTCTCTTAAAATCTGTGGAAGCCCAACTGATGTGGCAGACAAGGGTGTGCTCCCTTCAAGTCCGGAGTTCCAAATCTGCCTCGTAGACGTCGATATACAAGAACATCTGAAATTTTGGATGTTAAAAAGCTTCGACTTCCGATTTTTCGGACTTCCTGCCCAAATTTCAGGTCCAAAACAGCATTAATTGAGCCCCCACCTCTGCCACATCTTTCATCTCCATGTTGGAACCAGCGTTTTCTTGAGTTAGTACATTTGCGACCGTAGCAGAGCTTGAAAGGCAGCTTTGCCGCAATACCGGAGTGTGATGAGGTGAAGCATATTGAAACTCTAGACCATTTCCAATCGGCCGTTGACTGTGTCTTGGCAAAGTTCGACCGTAACGGAGCTTGAAAGGCAGTTTTGCCACAATACCGGGGTGTGATGAGCTGAAGCATATTGAAAATCTAGGGACCACTTCCACTCGGCCGTTGACCGTGTCTTGGCAAAGTTCGACCGTAACGGAGCTTGAAAGGCAACTTTGCCGCAATACGAGAGTGTAATGAGGTGAAGCATAATGAAAATTTGAAGGGGTCACTTTCAATCGGACATTGACTGTATTTGTTTTTGGGAAGTTCGAATAGTTCGAACAGTAAAATTCTAGTGCGAATCGAATAGAATAGCAAACACTATTCGAAAAATATTCGAAATTTCGAATATTCGCACTCCGCTACTAAAAATGTGCCTGTACTTCACTAATAGGGCAATTACAGAACTTGCGTAAACAAAGAATTAGGAAATTTAGTTCCACGCAGTCCCCCAGGTAAAAATGGGTCATGAAAGGGAAAACAGTCGTTCACCTTTTTGTAGCGCAAAACTTCAATAAAAGTTCATAAGGAATTACTTATTGTAATGGTTAGAAATACATTACAAAGGTAACAGTGTACTATGTATAAATTTTAGAACGGTGACAGAGATTCATCCGTAATGCATTCTGTAACAGGTGCTAGAGTTCACTGTGCGTTGCAATGACACACCAGTAGCATTTGTTTGAATGTTCTGGGCAGTGTAGAAATTTCACTTTTAGAAAATTCCTGTTAGTAAGTGGAGCAATTTATAGTAATTTTATTTGCAACAAATAATTTGTCTGGTACAGTTGCATTGTCTTCTTACAGTGTAATATTTGACGGGGTTCACGAGAAAATTTTTCTGACGTCATTGCCTTTCTTGTGGTTTCTTTTTACGGCACAGGCATGGCAATACTTAGGCACAACACAAGCCGAGAATGAGCAGGACACAGCAGCTATCGCAGCACTGAGAAAGTAAGAACGTTTTACTCATTATGCCGGTTATGAGACTCTATTCTTCATGGTCACAACCATCACTATTGTTATCGTCATCATTAGCTTTCTTCAAGGGAAAAGGCAACTTTATATGCCAATGTTGACAAAGTGTGTGGCCATCCCATTGGATTGTGAAAAAAAGGCTCCTGCTTGAAGGCCAAAACATCAAGTTTCCGATAATTTCTTCGTTTTGGTCAGCATCTGTTTCAGTTTCTTCATGATCATTGCCAACAAGACCTCTTGTAGACGTCTTTAATTACTCCTTTCCTGCAGCTACCAAACAGTGTATGTCTACCAGCTTTCTTGGTATTTTTTAATTGCGCTTGTTGTATTAGCATGGTGAAATTGTGTTTATTATGATAATGTACATGCCAGTTACGTTTGGTCTGTGTTGGTTACTCTGTCAAGGGAAAGGGCTTATAGGGTCAAAAATAGTCTTCTGTTACAATCGACTGTGTTTTCTTGCCTTTGGCTCATAGTTACACTCTTAAACTTGCACTCTTAAAGGGGCGAATTTTCGCATTATTGTCTGGATTACATGTATAGTAGGCATGATTACCTAGTAATGGCGGAATGCAATGATTATACTGTAAACTCTCTGTAAACGAAAATCTCTTGAACGTCACTGCTGCTGAAATGGAACAACTGTCTCTAATATCATTGGTTTTGTACTTGAATTCCGCACCCCTGTTCCTCTTTCAGTAAACAGAACTCCTGTTAAATGGAACATATTTTCCTGATCCCTTCCGGTTCCATTTAAGGGGGGACGCGGGGATCAAATCGCGAAAAATGGCAAAAAAATCGATTTTCTGAAAATCACATTTTCAGTTTCTGTAGCCCTTTTTCTATCTAATTCCAAAATATCTTCGCTGAAAACCACGTAGAAGTGCTATTAAAAATTGTTGCGCCCGCTGAGGTGGCGAAAATTATCGCGGAAATCGCAAAAAAGAAAGCGTTTTTCAAAAAATTATAGCTCCGTAACGGCACGACCGAGCACCACCATCTAGGGCTCGTCTGAAAGAGCATTTCTCCGTCTTCAAATTCCCCGCCTCAGCTGGCTCCTCCATTTAAAAACAAGCGCACAAAAAGCAAACGTTTAAAGGTCGTTTCGAGGTCCCCGATTGGCCGCGGCCGCCATGATGCTCCAGCGCGCCTCGCCATTGGTCCGATGGTCGCTCCCGGTGTGCATCGTCTGCGGCTTCCGCGTTGCGGGGTCACGGCTGTCGAAAATCACGCGAATTACTGAACCGTTCGCACTCGTTTTGTGTTCGCTGGTCGACGATAATTACGCGTTAGCAGCTGCACCCGGAAGCTCGTTCCTCAGACCGTGCAACAGACTGCGATAGCCCAACGCGCTCTTCGCGAACATCGCAGAAGCACGTCTCGGTCCTCGTCGGACCCGCGGTTAGAAGTTCTGCCCGTCGGCATCTCGGATCTCGTGACAAAGACCACCGCGGGACAACTTTTTGTGCTCGTGATCGAACATGACTAACTTTGAAACATCGGGCACCGCGGCAGCGCACACCGCGACCGTGCTTACTGCTCGGAGTCGTGGCTAGGCCTAACTACGTTCACGGCGCCGACGAATTCGAACTTTGCGGGGAAGAACATCGTGCTAGCAGACATGCGAAAGCGAACAATCCGCAATGTGCTTTGTTGCAAGCAACTAATGATATCGCCCGTTGGCAGCTCGGAATCGCTGATCGGCATTTGACGCATCCGCAGCTGCGCCGCGGACCCCACGGCTACGGCGGCTCGATCTCCCCAAGTTCGTCGCACAGCGGTCGCTCGAAGCACCGCGACAATTTCGCGCGTCGGCGCCTCAAAATGCGAGGCCAAGCATATTGCACGCCGATGTTTCATCGCTGCGGCCTGGCATATTGCGCATCGCCACCAAATGCCGCCACCCAGCATATCAGGCACCGACTTCCCGAACCCCGCGGCCGAGCACTTCGCGGGGAAATAAGCACTCAGTGGTGATGTAATTTAGGCGCGCTTCAAGCCGTGCATGGTATCGCAGCAAGCTTTTGTGAATGCACTGAAATAATGAAAGCCTCGCCAATTACCATTACCACGACCGGGTGAATGATGAAGCGTATCAAGGCGGGGGTGACAAATGAACTTGTGTAAAGGAGTGGACGAATTTTTATCTGCCAAACTCGCTTCATTAAGTACTACTCAGAAATTTCTGTGCCACCAATGTCTTGGCCATAACTGCCACAGCACACCTAAATTTGCATGCCACAGACTTGTAATATGCAAGTCTGGCCATTGAACCTGAAGGCTCACCCTTCGAAGAGCTGACAAAAATAACCAATAAAGAAAAAGGAAAGCACGTAGTGCAGAAAAATGAAAGATCAAGGACATAAGAAAACCCCTGCAAGCAAAGACACTAAATATTACAGCCAAAGGGCATTTTGATTTACGTGATTTACGTGTAGTGGCTTTATTAATGAGAACTAACAGACAATAACGCCAAGGAAAGTACAGGGGGTGTTATCTGTAGTATTTAGAATGTAAATGTGAAGAAAGTAAAGTGGACGAAAAGATGACTTGCCGCCGGCAGGGACCGAACCTGCGACCTTCGAATAACGCGTCCGATGCTCTACCACTGAGCTACGGCGGCGGTCATCCTCCCGTCCACTTTCTGGGGTATATATGTTGATTAAACCTAGGAGTGTTAGTCAGCGCCAATCGCAGCCATGGCGGCGAGTGTGGAACACTCCTTTTTTTGCCTCTTGGCGTCACGTAGCACGTGATCTTTTTACGAGTTGGCAGCTGACCAATAATCCCTCGCATACTACCTGAAGGCATTAAGTCTGCCAGGACGAGACCCTCGCTATGAATGAAGGAAAGCTATGATTTTTCAAGGGCTCGTTTATCTTTGTTAGACACAATATTAATGAGAACTAACAGACAATAACGCCAAGGAAAGTACAGGGGGTGTTATCTGTAGTATTTAGAATGTAAATGTGAAGAAAGTAAAGTGGACGAAAAGATGACTTGCCGCCGGCAGGGACCGACAGTGGCTTTGCAACTTTAGGGCCCGTTTTCTCAGAAGTTCGTTTTGACCCGACTGTCCCGCTTGCAGAAAGCGTAGCACGACTATGGCTTAATGGATTTTCATGAGGTCTGTTGCATTGTATTCCCTAGTCAATTCTCTATGCTATGACATTCCTATATTTTTTAATTACTCTCTCGTTTTTTTACTCTTTAGCTAATTTGACATGACAATAACGAATGCATTATGCAAGCATGGATGTAATGTTCCGTGTAAAAAAAAATCTGGGTAATAAAAATATTTGGAGAATGTCATAGCATGAACCATTCCTATGGCTAAAATATAAGGGCAACTTTGGGCTTTTACCATGTTTTGTTGTCATGCCAGGCTTTCTGCAAGTTTGGTATAACACTGATGCAAGTAAAAATTTATAATGTCAAAACTGCTGGAGCTATCTTAATGAAACTTTGTAAATAGTCATTCAGTGCACTTCCCAATAAGCATGCCAAATTTCATTGTTCTACGACAAAAAATAAAGAATTTCAGCCTCGATCCCCACCTCCCCCCTTAATGAGAGTCTGCTGTATATTCTTTTTTTTTTCGGCAGTGTGCGTCCATGCCATATGTGCCCTGACCTATTTTTACCAACACCAAATGTGCGACTGCTTACGTGTGGAGTGAAAAAAAAAAAAAAAGAATGAGTACTCGATTCTTTCCTCTGCAGGTGCTTGCAGCTAGACCCGCAGAACCTGACTGCTCACATGGCCATAGCTGTGAGCTACACTAACGAATCCCTGCAGATGCAAGCGTGCGAGTCTCTGTTGGAGTGGCTCAAGTGCAATCCCCGATACCAGGCTCTGCGCTCTTCGGCCGAAATGCCCACTCCGAAGGCATCCCACCCCGCGTTCACCATAATGACCAGGTATGCAGCTACTTGCTGTGTGTACTAAAGTGAAGTGAAAAGGCGTTTTCACAAAACACGGTCATAACAAACTGCGGCATGTGAAAATATTTATGTGAAACTGAAATTCGGGCTAGTTTGTTTATGCATGGTACGTTTGGCCGATCCCTACTACGTTCAGACTTAGATCGCAAGTGCGTGGAGTCTACTTCAGATTGGAGCTACGAAACACGGGCCGAAGCCAGCTGTACAGCCACTTCCCCCGACTCCATCCTGGATAATCAATCAATTTATTCTCTCTCTCGTATTCAAAACATGGCCCCTATGATGTATTTTTGGATTGTTGGCACTTGCGGTTAAAAGAAGCATGGTCTTCAAGATGAGCTACGAGAAATTATCTGTGGTTGCCTTAGTCCTGCCATGAACTGAAAGCAGGCTACCGATAATGATGTGCAATATAGGAAAGTTGAGGTGACCCAGCCATGCCCCATCAACAGTGACCAACTGCTGCAAAAGTGGCACCCCCTGTGCGACCCCAAGTTATTACGTCGGTGGGTTGGCATTGAAAAAAAAAAAGATACAGGATGCTACGCATCAACGAACGCAAGTGCCCTGGCTGAAACTTTGACTCTAGGTTTAGACCTCCTGTGTTCAGCTGGTGTTGACATATATTTGACGTTTGCCACTTTATGATTTACACGCACTTGCTTTTATTGCAGTGAACAGCATATCAAGACGAGAGATCTGTTAATCGCGGCAGCCAGGATGTCCCCCAATGACCCTGACCCGGACGTCCAGTGCGGCTTGGGTGTGCTGTTCAACCTGGTCGGCGAGTATGACAAGGCAGCTGACTGCTTTCGAGCAGCACTCACCGTGCGGCCAAATGCAAGTAGTTCACCAAGATAGACTGCTACATTTCTGCGTGCTCCTTTCAGCCCCCTTCTTCGGGAAAGCGCAAAGTTCGCAACTGCCTGTGGGTCGGGAAGTATAGTAGAAGGCCTTTTGAAGCACAGTAGCTCTTTTGTACAGAGTTTAGTTATTCATAGTTATGAGTAATCTTTGCAACCCGGCAATGACAGTGTATTGCAGACTGAGTAACTATACCTCAATACGTTGCACTGTGTGGTAATTATTAAAATAGAGCTTTCTTTGCTTAGCTGGTTTCATTTACATTGCTTGGACTGTCAGTATCTCACTTGATTGACTTGCAGATACATCAGGAGGTCAACCAGCCTCATTGTACTCAGTAATGATTGACTTTGTGCCAGTTGACACGCTACTGTTCTGCGTAAACATATAGTATGTCGTAATGTAAAAGCTGTGCTGTAAGCTTTGCTCATGGGTATGTCAGAAGTGGCCACAGAGTAGTGCTTGATTTTCGATGGCTTTGAATTTCTTGTATTATTTTTTGCCTCATTTGGATCTGACATATATTGAAAGAGAGGAATCATGTTTGGTATTACGGAATATAGCATCATCATAAGACGTTGAGTCATAGTTCTCTTTATGATTGCTAGATATTATCGTAAGTCTGTTATGTTGACACAGCATCACATATAGTACATAGTTCTGCTCTCTTGCTAGTGACTGGCTTTCACTAGGTCATTTCTGTTATCCAGTTACTACTTACTGCAAGATGCTCCTACTGTACCTTATATTTAGTGTTTTACCTTAGCGCCCTTTCAGTGAACACTTTTGGCAGTATTTCCTTCTTTACTGTAGCTACAACATGGCAGTAGAAAACTTGTGAATTCCTAGTGAACTAAACATGGCACTTATCAAACTGTGAACTTGACACTGTTGACTTGTGCTTGCAGGACAGCCTGCTGTGGAACAAGCTTGGTGCCACGCTGGCCAATGGCAGCAGGTCTGAGGAAGCTGTCGACGCCTACCGCCAGGCACTGCATCTCTCACCTGGTTTCATTCGATCTAGGTTCAACCTTGGCATCAGCTGTATCAATTTGGGATCATACAGGTACTTTTTCCATGAGATCTTCAAGCTATGTTTTTGTTAGAAATTCATTTTCCTGTCGCTTTCTTTGACTTTCCTAATTGCAACCATTATTTATATGGTATTTCCTGTGTTATTTTTTGGAAAATAAGTTTGTGCACTCTGTCGGGTACTTCTGTCAAACTTTTGGTTACTAAACTGCACGCTTGTGCTTTACAGGGAAGCCGCAGAACACTTCTTGACAGCGCTGAACATGCAGTCGGCTGGAAGGGGCCCGACAGGCATGCAGTCTGTGAACAGTGCAGTGTCGGAGAACATCTGGTCAACGCTGCGCATGGTGCTTACACTTCTCAATCGGCCAGACCTCTACAAGGTGGCCGACAGGAGAGACTTGGCGTTCCTCAACAGAGAGTTTGGTGTGGACTCCTGACTACGTCCCGACGAAGTGCTGTGCGAGTGCTGCTACAACAGTGAACTTCCAGGGTCGTGCCTGAACTCGAAATCGCCATCGTGACCAACCGAAGATAACAAATTCCATCTGACGGTTGGGCCTCCCATGTTGTCACAATCGCATTCTTTACATCGTGTGGTCCCAACAAGGAGCAAGGTCTCTGTATTGTTAAAGCTTGAAAATTGTTGCAATGATGCGGCTAATTTACATGAATCTAATACGACAGGGATGTAACGGAATGGTGAATTTCGAGTGATTTGGAAAATAAAAACGATTGTTGAAATTACGATGTGAACTTAGGATGTGTAGTTCGATCATAGCTGTGCGCTTACGAATGTTCTAGCCTAGGGAAATGTGCAGTTTGTATATGTGTCGGGTCCGTGTGGGTGCGTATTGCAGCAACAAATAACACTGCGACATTCTATATTGTCATTATTTGCAGCAACTCTTTGTGATCATCATCAAGAAACTGCTCAACTGCCGGCTGTGAACATGGTTGATTACAGTTTACTTCCATAAGCTTGACCACTAGGGTACTGGCTGAATTTCTCTAGATTCAATGAGTCAAATTAAGAGAGATGAAAAAAATGGTGAGCCATTCCACTCTGTGAAGGTCGATGAGCAGCAAAGCTATTTAGCACACAACGCAGGTGACATGGTGGATGCCATTTTGGTATCAATGGCTAGGTTATGAATGTGCTCGTCAACGTTCAAACCACTGTGCAGAATCTACCATGACACATCGATGTCGACACCGTAATCGAGTTGCACATTAAGCGACGTTCGCTTGCCAAGCCCACCTACAAGACCGCAGTCTCCGCTCCGCCGCACAAGCAGGCTTCACTACAACATAAAGCGTGAGGAACCTAGCTTACAAAAACCAACCCTAACACCGATTTAAAGTTGGCTGCACTTCTAAACACAAATGCATTGCCAGGAAGACATTTTTCCAGGGGCAATAAAAGTCGTCTCAAATCAAAATATGATGGCCCTAGGACCTTTTCTGTTACTTATTAAACCTTTGCTTTTGCCCCGCATGTCCTAGCAGAGCGTGGATGCAGAAGCTGCTGGTTTCCTCATGCTCCAGCGTAGATGGCTGCTGCTATCTCGGGGAGCCAAAGCAAACTAGACTTTTCACTCGTGGACACCACAAAATTCCACATCTTAGCCAAATACAGCCTCGGTTTAAAATGACCAAACAGCTGCTTTACGAGGATGTGCTATCAGATAACGTAAACTCAGTTTTAGAGCACAGATCCTTGGCGCTCATTTCCATGTTGAGCGTTGGTGTGCCTCGTCCGTCATGACCGAGTGAGCAAACACAGCGAAAGAGGATGGCGAATGGGTGACGAGGGAAGCAGAGTGCTACACGTGACTACGAGGTGGCGTGCGTCTCGTCCCGATCGAGAGAGTCAGGGTAGCACAGTAAAATAGCTTCTGCCTTTGAGTCGTCTTATGTGCATGCATAAGAGACGCTGCGAGTTTTACAGCGAAAGCTGATACGAGATCGCAACAGCCGATTTTGGTGGCTTAGTTGTCCGCCACTGTCCGTAATCACTATTGCGCACAATTACAAAGAAATATCCAGGATTGAGCGGGATTTGAACATAGCCCCTCTGCACGGTGTATTCTACCACAGAACCACGCCAGTGCTTAAAACTCCTTTACAAAAAGACACTATACAGGCGTCGTGTAAGGCAAGGAATCAGGTTAACAGATGCAATATAGCATGGCATAAGAGTAAAGGAACAACCACATGTCACACAATGGGAATTGCATATTGAGTGGGTGGTTTACAGCTTCCCACCCATTGCAAATGGCTCAGCCATAATTCTTTGTCTCCAGACACAAATGTGTAGTGGGTACCTCGTTTCTCCACAGAATGATGAATAATCGCAGAGTTGGTGCTTCCTTACTGCGCAAAATTGCGATTTAGGCATAGTAGGTACCTTGAAGCTGTACTTGCGGTAGTCACCCCAAGAGTGTTTCCAACGAGCTCTGTAAAGGCCACTCCTCTAGCTTTCGCTGCGACTGTGCTGCATGTGCTGCACAGGCCTGGAGTTTTTGTCACTGCTATTAAAAAGAAACTAACCTAGTCATGCAATCTTCAGCACAATTTCAGATTGAGCAGTTGCTTCGAATTCATCAGCAATTTTAAGAATCACATTTGCAATATGTGCATGTGCGGTGTCTAAACCACGATGGTTTAAACTTTGGCAGGGAAAAAAGAAAACTCGCTTCATAGGAGAATAAAAGGTTTATTGGGCAATTCTCAGCTTTTTGTGAGACATAAGCGAGTACATATCCCAAACTTCCAACTAAATACGTGCCAGGACAAACAGTTGATTCGGCAGAAATTGCCCGCAATTGGTAGGCAGGGTGAGACGATGTGCATTTCCCCCGCGATATGTGTATTGCAGACAAGTGAGACACACAAAACAGTCAACTTGCTCGTCTAGTGTAATGCCCTCAACGTGATAACCACATAACAAAACAACACTCCAGGTGGAAAAAGAAAAAAAAAGTTGGTTGATGAGAACGACAAACATGTTCCAAGCTGCTGCATTCAGATGTTTTACTCTTTAGTAGCAGAGATAAAAGCTGCTCAAATGTGGTATGCATGCGTGCTTGCCATGATGCACTTTTGCGACTGACAGTGAACACTTGGCAGCGGATTGAAAAACTAATGCAGCCTTTGTGATATAACCATTCTTCTGACTACAAATAACTTTAAAAGGTTGGCTAAACTTCAAAAGGTTGGCTAAACTCCAGCTTATTACAATGCTGGAGGTCACGTCCTATAGACCGTTTCAGGGGGCGAGGATGAGCTGTTTGGCAACTCGCGTTTTCCTGCTTTCTGGTGTATGGAAACGTTTCAAAGTTCACGCCTGTCTGCGCATAATGGCTCAGAGTGCGCACGGCCATGAAAAGACTAGTGTTCGCGCATATGCGCAAGCCAGTAGCCAGATTAGAGACAGCGCCGCCTGCTAAGCAACATGGCGGTGCCCACGAGAAAATCGTTTATACATTTAAAAGGGTCCTGCAACACTTTTCCAAGTAACCATCGATTGGCTTCATTAAAGGAGTTTATTGCCTCGTGAATCGACTGCCGCCAAGATGTTTAAAATCCATCAAGTATGAGCGGAGCTAGAGAGATTTGTCGCACACTGTAATTGCTTTCTCTCATCCCGATGAGGGCGCTGAAAGCCAAGCAGGGAGGGATGGCATGGGGGAAAGAAGTTACGTAATGCACGCGTCATGACCTTCAGAACTTTTTCTCTTTTTATTTCTTCGAATGCGCAGCTTACTTTCAGTGTGATCGCGTGCGTGTGCGACACGTGGCGGCCTCCTGTGGCGGTCATGGTAACTATGCAGCTCACGATGCTCAAATCAGCAATTGGTCATGAATTTGGGTATATGGCATCATTTGTAGAAAGCGAGAACAATTTCTAGCTGACTGAGAATTAATTGTAAATTCCAGGTCGCGTACTGCACCATAATGTTTGGCTCGCGTGTTCTCAGGAACCTCGACTACCGATTGGCAGCGTATTCTGACCATGCTGAAAAAGCGTTGCAGGGCCTTTTTAAGTGTGAACCATTAGCTAACCACACATTCTGAAGTCAACTGGGGCAGATTAAGTTGAAACCGAAAGGCTTTATATAATGACTCGGATCCAAGTTAACTGCTACCCAAGTGAGAAAATAAAGTAACCGTGAGCCAAGAGTTGTGCGATCACTTTTTTTGGAATTACAAACCCGAGTTGGCCTGGTTAATAGTAAGCAATGTAATAATGGTAATGAGAATTACGTTGCTATCTGATATGAAAAATTTTAAATAAAACCTATTTTGCCAGCTGGAATGCATTTTATGGCATTTCATCTCCGTTACATGTGTGTGTGACCCCAAAGACTGTCGAAGACTAAAAACTTCAGAGTACAGGGAGGTCTTCACATGTGTCAACAGTCTCGGAAGCTTCAAATGATATTACGAGTCTTTCGATCTCCTTCATTCACCTGCGTTAAAGTGAAGCAACGTAGTATTTTGAATGGCAATTTTTAAACAGCAGACAGGAGTGTAGTCTCATCCCTGATGTTTGACTTCAATGTTCCTGAAAGATGCCAAAAGATATTTTCTGGTTGGTTGGTGTATAGAATCTCAGCATGTAAACTGCATCACCAACAAGGATAATGTGATAGCTGGAGTTTAATATGCCCCTTTATAGAACAATATGGATGTCTAGAAAAACATGCACATGCAGAACCTGTGGGAGAGCATGCGCGCCCATTTCCTTTCCTTAACACTGGCGCGATCGCGAACAGACGGCGGGAGCCAAGGGGCTGCTAGGAGAGGAGCACAGTTGCCCCTTTCCGGGCAACCCCTTCTTTCCCGCCGCTCCTCGTGCCAATCCTTGCGTCCCTGCTCGTGGGAAAGGGAACATGCCCCTGCGAAGGAAACAACCCTCGCGGTGGGGAGGGAGACGTGAGGTGGATAAAACAGCCGACCAGGCAGGGAGACAGTCTCTCTTGCTCTGCTGACCTGCGGGAAACGAACCACTAACCACATCAACGCCCCAAGACCCGCGAGCCAACCATCGACCGAAGGTGTAAGCGTTACCCTATGTTTTCTACTAGAGTGGACTATCCCTCTACGCGACATTTACGCATTATTGCTAGAGTAGCAATAAAGTGTTGTTTGTTGTTCTAGCCTGTTGCTTTATTCGCCTGAACTCGTCGTAGCTGCGATGACGCGCACTACGGGAAGGGGACTTTGACACGTGCACGGTACGACTATTTGCGGCTGGGACCGGAGCTAGGCTTCTGCACCAGCCGTGCATAGAGTGGACCCCTTCAAACCTGAGAAGTAGAACATGACTGTTCCATAATGTTGCAAATGTAAGCAGTACCAAAAATATTACTCATGCTTCTGAACAGATCACAGTAAAAAAATTTAACCCTGTAAGCATAGTTCTGCTTTGATGAAAACTTGAACAAACTTTTTGTCTTTATTTTCCACCCATGGAGAGTACACATTGTACAAAACAATTAAATGTCATTAGAAGTAAAATGTAATCAGTGAATGGTAATTAATTCATTTGTTGGTTTCTTGAAATGTACACCGATGAAACTTCACTCCAGTACAACAAAAACACAACAAAGGGCTTCCTGCTAACTTTCACATGCTCAGCGTCTTTGGGTTTCAACCTCTGTGTAGCATATAAGATACATTAGGTATTACATTACGAAACAGTTCAGGAAGTGAATTTTTTTTTACAGCAACACTCAAAATAACGTCCACAGACTTGGATAACTGCTCACAGCGAAAACGAATTAGTCAAGCACTACTTCTTGGAGCCATTTGATGAACATGCATACATAGTACCTGGAAATTTTAGATTCCAATAAGCCTGTTCTCACACATGAAATATGCACGGGCAAATAACAATCGAACTTGTGCAGCGTGTTTATATTATGTTGATTAAACCGCCAACAAAAAAGTAGTAGTGCTCAGCAAGAATGACAGAGCCTCTTAAAAAAGAAAGGATGTTCATAATAGGGGAAGAGAAAATAAGGAATGGTCACATCACAATGTGAGCAGTTTAAAGAGTGTAAGTGCCGAGAGAAAAAAAATTGAAATTACAAAAAAATTGCAACATTTCCCTGGATACCTGTTTCAAAGTGACTGTACAAGACAAACGTGCTGAACAAAATTACAAGGTTATTGTACAGATAACTGTTACAATTACACTAGCCTGGAGCACAGCTCACAGATGTAGATACATCCCCAAAAGTTGGGGAACTAATTTCATTTCAGGTATTTGGTGCAGTACCTTGAAGCAAACAATCGCAACACACTTAAAACAACTTTCAACCGCACGTTGTGTCGCTGGTTTGAACAACCAAACCGATAAAGCAAAAAAATAAAATGTTCTCTGCTTCAGTCACATGTGAAAAGTCCCTGTGAAGCAGCTACATCGAATAAGTGCTTAAAAGAATCTCGGGAATGCGTGCAAACACGAACACATAAAAAATAAGTACCTCGGTTTCAAGCAAGTTTCACAAGTATCGTGAACCGGAATACAGTAGGAATGGTGTACGAGTACTAGCACTAAACGACGAGAGTGCTCGGTATACAATGGGCACTCAGTAATTCGGCAACAACGTTCATTCATGCGAGAAAATAATCATTAATGAAAAGCTCTCCGTGGAGGACACTAAAACTAGAAAAACGGTAAGTATAAAATAAGGAACCATTCAACAATCCTTCACGGGTACTACGACAGCAAAGCACACATAGCTGCACCGAAAAGGCTTTGGAATCGCAAAGCATCGAGGCTGCACACAGCAAAACCAGTCCCCGCTCCTTTTTAAAAGAAAAGCCGATATGAAGTCTTCAAGTTTCTCGAGTTAAACAAGAATCGTTGACTTCAAAACCAAAAGTACTGGCAAGTATCAGAGTGCCCTAAGCGATTTACTACAACATCTTGTGAACAAACCAGTTTCAGTTACATTCCTCAAAAGCGGGATGGGCTGTGAATGAAAAGGTGATCAAATGGGTAGAGAATGCCGTTACCTTCGGCATTTGCTTCAACACTGAGATGTGTTTTGTGTGCTCTAGTGCCTCGCTAGAAATTATTCACTGATGCTGATTTACACTTGCTCGTTTGTCACTGAATTTTGATTTCTTGCGAAGCGCCAGTCTTGAAGTTGCGTCCTCTAGCCAATGGAAAGCTGCCACCAACAGTGCACTGATAGCAGCACCGCTGCTCCTTTATCTTGCCAATCGTGCTGCACCTATGTCCTTGCCTAATCAGTACATATCCTGCGCTGTTGGCTTGGCACAAATCAGACAAGATGGAAAGTGTCGGCTCACGCTTCACTGATAAGCTAGCGCCAAAACATCATGACGTTCTGTTCTCACATGCCGTATGCCTCCTAGGAGAAGAAACAAAACACACTGTTTATGCAGCACCTGACAGCATAGGTTGGCAATAAAAGGTTGAGCTCACGCAGACTCACTCAAAAAATATATTTTGCTCTGAGGGCTCACTCGGACTTGGACTCACCAAAACTTTCCTCAGCCGGACTCATTCGAACTCAGACTCAATAAAATTTTCCTCAACCGGGCTCATTCGGAATCAATCTCACCAACATATTACTCACCCAGACTCACTCAGACTCATGGCTTTACCCGACTCTAAGTGAGCCTGATTGAGTCGACTCATGAGTGAGTTTGCCGGCCTAAGCCTGACAGCGTGCCGTGACTCTGAGTCCCCTATTTCTGAAACATCTCAAGCAGACATGCAAAAAAATAAAAAAAATTACAGCTTTGCAATGGCTGCAAGGGTTAAAGGCAGCCTGTGCAACAAGTAAACAGTGGCATTCCCAACAATGACTAGAAAAAGAAAGCATATCCAAAAAAAAATACAGCATGTATAAAGAACAGTCAGCTGCAGAAAAGATGAAAACGTGAAGCTATTGTAAATATTTTTTTCCTTCCACACAAGCAGTGACAAATGAAATGAGGACCCTAAGGTGAGAAAGATGGGCACATTTGCGATAAGCCATTATTACGCTGGATTCCAGGGGTCAGAACTGGTGCCTTTGGAAATAAAGAGGGATGTTTCATTTACACACACATCTGAAAAAAAAATCAAGTGTGTTATAAAAGCTGGGAGTGCAACAGCCTCCAAATGCCGTTACGGAAGTTATTATGGGATCTCTCCCTAAGCAGCTGCATTTCTTGTGTCATAATGTGTAGCTTAGTGCAGAGAAACAATGATTAATTGCTCAATACCACTTTGCACAGTTAATGAAATTTCAAAGCACACATTCTTGCAGCACACCCCTCGTTTGCGAGAGAAACAGTGGCATGCTGTCTTCAATGGCCAGACATGAGTGACCTATGCATGAAGATAACTGCATGAGACAAAAAAAAAAGTGCAATAATAAACTGCATTAACAAACGCTACTTTAAATGCTGCACTATTGTTTTTTCTGGTCAGGAAGAAATTGAAAGAAATATACTGAAAGGCAATCTATTATATTTTGCCAACGTGTGTAAAAACAAAAGCATGCCACGATTGGCTGCATTAATTAGCATGGCAAAAGCAATCTACTAACATACAGGCATTACAGGAGGTAGGGCGAGTAAACTTTCTTTTCTTTTTTTTCCTGGAACATTGCCACCACCACAAATTGGCATAGGTCACAGCACGCCCTGGTTTGGGAAGCTACTTCATAACCGTGGAATAAAGTTTGGATTCAAGAGCAAACATCAAAGTGATGTACAAGCTCTATCTATCTACGCCATCATTTATAGGAACAAAAACATCACAGATTTGCAAAGCCTCAACAAATTTTTGTTACCATGTCCGTGAGCAAGTGGAAAATGCTTGTCAGCATACTAACGTGACTGGCATGTAAAAGAATGAGGTAAGTGGATCTTACATCACAGAAGACTAGTGAAATATGCCACAACAAAGGCCTCATGAGTTCATAACTAGACAACGAGGCTTCCTTGTAGGGTTCAGGATCGACGAATGGCATTCTAACTTCGAAAAACTAATTGAAGAAAAAATAGAGACAGAGAAAAAAAAATGCCGATGCTGAATCTGAAGAATGGGCATGCAATCACGTTCCCGTTAGTTCTGGCCACTAAAGACAGCACCGTTCCAACAAAATGAGTGGAGAGGGGTGCGGGGGCTGCGATTGAGCGACTATGGCTGCGAGTAAGGAGGCAGCCCATCGCCCCCAGAGGAGTAGGCATGGCTCGGGCTACCAGTGTCTATTCCGGTCTTCGGTACGCTCTGGGTAGTGGTCTGGTCGATGTCGTCGTACTGACCCCGGCCGCTGCTGCCCACACCTGTTACCGGTGCAAGCAAACAGGTCAGTAAAATGAGCAAGCATCACTTGTACAAGTCATCACTTGCAGCAAAAATAAATGAGCAGAATGGGTCTTGAGCTTAGAAAAAGAAACATGTAAATTTTTTCAACTGCATTCCTGATGGTGGGAAGAATGCTGGTTGATTTAGCACGGAATTAACCCTAGACAACTTGACCCACAGGAGAATGGCCATTCTTGGTCGATGGCCTAGAATTAATGTGCAAAATTGACGCAAGGAGCCTTAAGAGTGTTCAAATATGTGTCGCACTTTCTAAGTACATGTCCTGTCAGCTGTCTTTCCTCGGGAAGCACGCTATATCGCCTTTGTCATTGTGATGTAGATAGCCAAAAGCTACAAGCAACAGGCTGTGCATGTGCAACTGCTGCCACTACCTTGCTAACTTTTAAACAAACTCTTTATCCTTCAGCTTCTAACACTGTGCGAAAGCTGTAAAGTGTCTTTCAAGACCCTCTTAAAAGAGGAATAGAGATAATCCATAAAGTATGTACAGTTTAAGCAACACAACCAAAGTACAGACAGTGTGACAGAACAATTATAAAAAAGAGAAGTGTTACACATTAATATATGTAAAGATATGCAATGACATTGTACACAGGCCGTGGCCATTTACAGGTTAACAAAGAAAATTACGATATAAATATAAATTGAACAAATTTTGTTACAGTTGAAAAACAGTCGCAGCACTGACGAGTAATGCAGGTGACAGCTGTCCTGTTAAGGACCGTAAAACAAAAATAAAAGAACAATGCATTAGGGTTAACAGGTGTTCTGCAAAAGGGCATTGAACAGATTAATTATCAAAGGACTGGATTTTACGGCTGCTTATTCTAACACCATGTTTGCGGAACGAAGACTGGATGAGCTGGTGTGAGTGATGCATGAGAAAGTTCATTTTGAGCATGCGATCGTGCACAGAGAAAGATTACAGAGGGAAGTTACAAAGGGAACACAATGCAAGATAACTGTTTCCAAGAAAAAAACAAAAACCAATTCATCTCTGTAATAGAGTTTAGAAACAACCGAGCATCAAATGTAGAAGTGAATATGAAATTCTTGAATTCAGTACTCAGACAGTCTCACACCCCTGCTTTTGTTTCTTTATATGAAGCCTAGCGTGAAGCTAATGGTCACAATGCAAAAAAGGAGGTGCTAGATGAGCGGATCAAACTTCATGTAAAAAAAGAACTGCTTAGCTGTGCTAAAAGCACACTACCTACTAACATTTGTTCAGAGAAGTTGTATTAACCATTTCTGCATGTCCGTGCAACATTATCTCCATAAGCAACTCTAACACATGTAAAAAGAAAAAGAGGCACTCAACGTACCGCCAGCGAAGTTCGGAATGCCCAGGTCCGCATATCTGCCTCCCCGCTCGTTGAAGATGCGCAGCAGGAATACCGATGACACCGGCCGAAACAAAAGGTTAACAATGGCAATGCTGATAATTTTGTGGAATTAAGGAAAATTGGGCAATAGAACACGCAACATGATGTGAACGAAATAATCACCGTACATATAAAGAAAAAACAAATGCACTTTTTGACCCAAAATAGGGTCATGTAAATGATAGACCCTGTCAGACCCTGTTTATCAGACCCCGTTTCTGCACACCAGCATCTAGTAAAAACACAAGAATGACATTTAAGTGGTTTTGATACCCACCATCCTGCAAAAAGTGACACAGCTAGCCATAGGTCGGCAAAAAGTGTGGAGCTCAGACTCACTCATGAAATATATTTTGCCCTGTGGACTCACTCGGACTCAGACACACCAACATTTTCCTCAACCAGACTCACTCGGACTCAGACTCAAAATTTTGCTCAACAGGATCCACTCGGACTCAATCTCGGCAAAATTTTACTCACTTGGACTCAGACTCAGACCCACGGCTCGATCTGAGTCTGAGCGAGTCTGAGTGAGTTGACTCACGAGTCCGTTACCGAATATTTATCTTTATATTTAGCGTTATATTTATATTTAGCCGTATATTTAGCGTCAATGCTCTTTAACACCAATATCTTACATATTCAGTGCTCTACTTGGCACCATTTTATCTCGTACCTCATATAAAAGTTGCCAGTGGTTCCAATCCAATAAGGACATTTTTATTGGAAGAGATGACTCACATGAGATATTTTCCTCAAGAACTTTCCCAGAAAGAGTTTGTGTACGGAGGTCAAGGCACCTCCCCCCCTCCCTTCGTAACTCATGCATCTGATCAATAAATATTGAGCTAGCGTATAGACGCTAATACATTGAAGTATGTGTGAGTAGACGTGAGTATAAATGTGAGCCGACATAAGGCTGATAGTAAAGTGGAGTAGAAGGACCATAGGTCGGCAGAAAATTTGGAGCTCACTCAGACTCACTCAAGAAATATATTTCGCACTTAGGGCTCACTCGAACGCAGAGTCACCAAAATTTTCCTCAACTAGACTCACTTGGACTGAGACTCACTGAACTTTTTCACAACCGTGCTCACTCGGACTCAAGCTCACTAATATATTACTCACCTGAACTCCCAGCTCGATGTGAGTCTGAGTGAGTCGGCTCATGAGTTTGCCGACCCATGGAGCTAGCTTTGGTTAATTGAGCAACGTCAGGACGTTGAGAACCACTGGCCTAAGGAAAAAGGATACCCCGCACAAAATGTGAACTGGTGGGGGAAGTGCATTCCCAGCGTGACAATGTCCATCAAGATTGTACCAAGGTTTATGGCTAACGCCTGCAATGATAACACAGAAAGGACAGTTATATAATGTACAAGTAGCACTAACCTAACCTAATAGCGCTCGGTGCGACTGATCATACCAAAGCAACACAAAAAACATTGGAACACTAACAGGCCAAATGTTTGGTTCTCTTGAAACATTTTTTCGTCTTTTACACATCCTAGGAATCAGCTTTAGAAATTTGAGTGACTGCTTGACAGGGTTTAATATTTCAGTGTACCACAGGCTGCTTGTATTTGATGGCATTTTGCTAATTTTTGGAGCATATGCATCTATAAATCCCTTAACAACAAATAAACAAATATCTAATGGTTATGCAATTTGCAGAAGTGGAGTGCCCTGAATTGACTTATCAACTGGTCTGAATTTTTTTTTATAACAACAGCAACATTGTTTGACTCTTCTTTTATGTGCATTGAAGAAAATCACATAGTAAACGAGAAGAGGTTCCTAGAATAATACTGAAATGAGATCTCTGTAATGAACCCTAAGATAAGCACACAAGCAATTAAGTATTATCCCTTCATCAAAATGTCATTGACAATGAAAGCTCCAGCATCATGCTTGACAGCAGGAAACCACAAATATGTGTAGCTCTGTAAAGTGAAAAAAAAACTATGTTTCATCATAACAAAAATGATATATGCATCTGACATACCTGCCTTGCTGTCAAGTTCAAGAAGAACAACTGCCCCATCCAGCTAGGAAAACAACAGGTATTCCTTACTGCTCTTTTCCGACTTTTTTGTTGTTTATTTTTTGTAAAATGGTTAAACAATGCATAATGAGTGAACACTGCCAATGAGCCATAGTTGTGGGCGGCAACTTGAAAATAAATACCAAAGCACCAAGGCATGCTACGTGAAACATTGTGGCAACATTTGACCAAGCCCCTTAGACTGCTTCAATTTTTAAGAGAATGCTTTACTTCATGAAAAAAAAATGTCTTTTAGTTAACCTGGCAAGTAATCATGCAAAAAGTGACATGAGTAATTAAGATTAGAACTCAAGATGGAAAGCTCCACCTTTGATTTGAAAACTGCCTTAAATGACGAATCAATTCTGCCTAACTGAGCAAAGGGGTAACACATGTCACAGCTATAAAAATGTGCAAATTAATAATGGCCTCCAGTATTTATTTACTCGCAGAGAAACAGGCTATGTACTGCACTTGCTATACACTAGTTTTCTGAATAAGGTAAGCATGAGTAAATTTTCCTTGCTGCCAGACTGACCAAGCTTCCAAAAATAATTTGCAGTATGAACCTCCAATGCAATTATCGTGAAAACAGCATTGCTTGTTAAGAAAACTGCATCTGTTGAGAAAAAGACAGACCTTGTGAAGTGCACTGATTACAAAAGATGTGTTTCTTCACGGATTTGCAAATAGGCACTTGTCTAGCCAAAATTTCTCATGAATGTCATTTTCCCACACTTCGTCAAAAAAAAAAAAATCTCAGTAGCTATGGTAAGTCGAAGTGAAAAATTGGTAGCAGATAGAGGGAAATCATTCGGAAAGTTAGGGTAGAAGTTCCCATTTGGTCGAAGGAATACATGTTAGCACAAACAACAGACTCGAAAAAGAAATGCCTGACCTTTCTGGTTTCTACTCTTTATTTCTCGAGCCTGTATTTCTTTATCTGTACTAACACGTATCCCTTTGACGTCAACCAATTTGGCCTCTAACCAAAGCAACACGGCTGGCACATTTTACGAACAACACTCACTTTGGAGCTTTGATGCTAGCCATTGCAGTGCATACAGGCATGTATGATCTGTGCTACACCTCTAGTCATTCTGGGTAAACACCACGGCTTAGAGAGTATGCAACAGACAGGTGTCAACAGACAGGTGCAGCGAATTATCCCTCTCAGAATAGTTGAAGCACGTATGCTCCCATCCGGTAGAGCAGATGAGATAGTACGAACGGGAAAGAAGGGTGTGGGAGTGGTGAATCCGGTGTTGGGGCCGCAAACTCAGTCCCGCTCGTTAATCACTTTGATAATGACGATAAATTTTAGTTTTTTACCAGACAGAGTTAACTGGTTTCTTACGGTTTGTATCGGAGCTAACACATCCAGGAGGGAAGCTCTAAACCTACAGGATAAAACAGTGCGGACACTTGCCATAAAAACAGGCTCCTCGGAATCCTTGTGATGTATCGCCCAAGCCAACATCAGCAGGTAAATGAGGTTGTAGTAGAGATACGCTTGGGGCGCCCATGCTTCCTGCAGTGGCCTGAATAGAAGGTTCAACATCGTTAGGATAGCATTCAAAGCGGTTAAAGTTTAAGCGTCGTGCAATCACAAATTCCAAAAACAAGGTGCTCACCATACTGTGAGGAGCAGGTGAACGAGAAATATAGCCTGAAATGGCAAAATGCGAAAAGTCGTTTAGAGGGGTATCGCGCGTAAAGCCAGCTAAATGCCAACCTCACGCGTAAAGAACGAGCGCCACGAATTCGCCCACTCTACGACGGATCTGAGCAAGTGGAACCTGCGATTTTCACAAATCCCAGGCGCCGCAAAAGCGTATGTTTCAGAGATCCGGTGTTACCGCCTCACGCCGTCGACAGTACCTCTACGTGCAATCTTGAGTTACAAAATGTTAGCGGAATCTCGCAGCTGCGCACTTCTACGCGTGTTACAGAGAAAAGGTAGGCGGGTGCTTTTACCTTGAGCTGAGGGTTCTGGATGGAAATCATTTTTTCTACCACAGCCTAGTAAGGAAATAGAAGAAAGTCGTGGAGAAGAAAGCGCGTACGGCACTGAACTCTATGCGAGAGAAAAGACCGATAAGTTGCGATAGTGCTATCGCATGACGAATTATTTGTTTCCCCGCAGAAAGACACAAAACGCGACAAGACACACAGCCTGTTGCCCAGCGTCGCCTGCGTTCACGTAGGTAAAAATCAACGCTACGAAACAAACGGCGCTAGTTTCGTTTTTCAAGGTTCCCTGCAACAACGTCGTAGTGCCCAAACTTGGCAAAAATAATCCTGTAAGATGTAAACCTAGCATTCCGTACTTGCACTGCAATTTACATATCTCAATTTGTTATGACGTTCATTACTAAGGCAGGTGTGGAAACTCAAGCAATGGTCATCTCTGAGTAACATTACGTCATGGCCGCCATGATTATTTAAAAACCACCAATTTAATATTTGAATCCAAATCAAGACAAAGCCAGCGTCTTATGAGTTCTCTTGCATGGTCGCGTGTTTGAGGGTTCAGGCAGCAGCTATGCTCCCCCGTTTGTTTGATTAAACCAGTAGTAATGCGTTGTGCGATGCACGTAGGCTGCCGCTTGTCGTCCTAATTCCTGCGCTAAAGGTAAAAGACTTTTCTATTTACAGTTACTGCTGTTATAGCAGCCGGCAAGCGCGATTTTCGGAGGTTAGATGCGCGAGCACCGTGGTGTGTACTGACAAATGCGCCTCGCAGAAATATTTCGAAATTATTTGATTCGCTGTTTTCCCCTTTCAGCGTCGAGTGTGCCACTTCCTGCCATGGCTTTCGTCCGTGCTTTGACACGAGCTGCGTCTGAAGCTGGTCGAATTGCGAGAGCTGCTCGCCTGATCCCTCCACCACAAAGTAAGTTGCGAGGTTAAACCATCAAACTGCACACACTAGGCACACTGAATGGTCGACTTGCGGACCACCGCTACGTAGCAATCACTCACACACTAAAGTATCGTATCTCTCTGTGCAAATGTGTATTTCGTTCGCCTGGTAGACTGATAACCCGGGTAACGTGATTTCCAAGATGCAACATAGCTGAAAGGCTAAATGTATATTGAGCGCTTGTGCTCTTGTAACGATATGAGTGTGCTTGCGTTTTGTTATTTTTATATTTCTGTTTCCAGGGGAACTGAATCAAATCGCTCGTCAAGAATCCTATCTGCCTGCGACGTGTCTCCGCAAAGTCGCAGTGGAGCGCTTGCCGGCAACCTCTGCTGTGGATCGAAGCGTAGTATACGTACCTCCAGGCATAAAAAGTCCCATAAATCTCCCAACTCTGCGGAGGTCCTGGGATTACAATCTTCCATCCCTCGTGAAGCCGACCACAGTAATCGGGGACAGTAAGGTGATAGCACCGTCGACGGACACAAACTCCAATGGAATAGAGAAAACAGATCCGAAACCAACGGGCGTTGTTAATGAGAAGCGGGCCGTGAACATGTTGATTATTCGCCGTAAAAAGATGAAGAAACACAAGCTACGGAAACTGCGCAAGCGGATGCACGCCCTGTGGTCAAAGCGGAGGTATCGAATTGAGAAGGATAAAGAGCAAGCCTTCAGGGCAGAACTTTTAGCCCAGATACACGAAGCGAGGGCGTTCGATGCTGAGAAGTTTGTGATGGGAGTGCTGGATAAGTTGCGCAATAGACCAAGGCCGGAGACACCTGAAGAAAGAAGGGAAAAGCTCCTTGAGCTGATGCGTAAACACAGGAGCAATGTTCAGTATATCAAGCCAAAGTTTGATTAAGTACATGATAGGAATTGTTTGTTGTACTTTTCTCAATAAAACTAGAACTGTGCTTGTTACCGAAATGTTTCTTGTTACCAAAATGTTTAATGCAGTAAAATGTCAACTTTTTCAAATGAAATTCTACTGACTTGGAAAGTACCACATTTCCAGTTGATAATTTTCCTTATTTCACATATTTTTGGGTTATTAAGAGCCTATTACGACTTGCATGAACCAAAAATAAAACTTTTAGCAAGCGTTTTTTTCCTTCTTAACAAATATATGTGATACAAAGTACATCATACTGGTCACCTGTGGCTGCGAGATAGATAAAAGGTGAATTAATTAGCCTTGCATGCTCTTTTGGCCTGCTACTCCATGTCAGGAAAAGGCAGAGAGATGACACAGCGTAGAACATTGAAAGGGCTACACAATTCATGTATTCGTTCATTTTATATACATAAGGCCCATAATTGCTACAGTACGTAATGTGCTTTGCATTTGTTGATCGGCAACTGGCTGATCCCACTCGAGTACAGCCAATAGTGTTTCAGTGCATTTCATTATTTGTACATTGATGAACAGTCATTTTCACAATCAATATAAAATAATGATTAGTACAGACTACTTGCATTATTTTCAAATTTCCACCATTACCTTACATGTTGCAAACCTATTTTAGTTTTCTTTATTTCTTCCTGGAGCACTTGCCAAGTGAGTGAAAAACGGGCCAACTACGTCGCATGCCAAGTGGCCACTTATGTCACCACTATGTCAATGTCGTCTTCACCGACTCCTGCAGATGTCAATGTATGATAAAAGTGGCGTTTATTAAATACACAAATGAGGCACAGGCAACAAATAGCTTGCTTACATAGAAGGACCGTTGCGAAGTGTGCTAACTATCGCTATGTAGTTACTAAGGTCACTCTCTCGGCTTCATAGCCCTCTCCACAATAAGTTCATGTATTTCGCGACTCTACTGTGCCTATGTAGGCAAAATATCGTACTTTTGCTCAAATTTTGTTTGATTTCGCACAGTTGAGGTATGTAAGTAAACAAATGTTGTCTAACTTTTTTGTGTATCTCTAATTGTAGCGAGAGCGGAGAAGCTGCTACTACAGCTCACAGTCGTTAGGTTCGACTACCTCTAGCGCCATAAACCATTTATGGCTTACATCAGTAACATAAACCTAAACTAGGAAGGCTTAATTACTGCCAGTGCGCTTAAGACTTCAGATCTTAAACCCTTCATGCGTACAATCTTTTGCGCTCTTCAGTGATGTGAATTGCATCTTCCTCGTTTAGCCTCACATTGCCACCATTTTGTCACCCTTGCCTCACCATCACCGTTTTCTCGAAGCCAATTCTAACTTATGTGAGGGTGCCCATGTCTGCTTTAAATATACTTGCTTATGAGATTTTTCTCCGTGCCCAACCAAACTGCACAAAATACTTGCTTGAAACTGCTGTAACATGAGTAAATTCTAACTACAAAATATTGATCCTAAGAAAGACCTCGATTCCTTTTGGTAAATTATTAAAGTCCCAATAACATTGGTATGGCTGTGTGCTGGCTACAGGTTGCCAGCACAACTGCTCAATTTTTTTTTAATGAATATCAGTTCCATTTATGCTGCCAATGCTAGTGTGCAAACTGCTGTTGTTACAGGTGGGAGGACCTCATCAGGCATTAATGCCTTGTGTCCTCTCTTTCCCAAGTGTAATTTTGTACGCTTGAATATAAATCAATTCAATTCAACAACTGATACATTTTGTGCTGACCGACTTTATTACACAGGGACTCTGGTTTAACAGTACTGCTGCGATGCACCAACACAAAGGAATTGAGAACGGTGAAAGGAAGAATAGTTTTTATTTGTTTTTGTGGTTTTTACACAGCGAAACACGCATGAGAAATTAGTGATAACATGGCGCTGGGGTAACAGATGAGATCAAGAGAAAAAAAAACACATTGCGATACAGGAAACGAGAACAGCAGCTCGAAGAGTGTCTATACCCACATGGTATGGCTCGATGAAAGCATCTTTCTCAACTATCACACTTTCCTCTGCCCCGCAGTTTAAAAGAAACGGAGGGGTGGTGGGATGGGGGAAAAAAACGTTCACAGAACTTACAATGACTTTACTAGCTCTGCCTCCGAGCCAGCACGTTCATGCTCTCAACAGACGTTTAACATGTCTTCTCAACTCTACTCTCTTCTCAACGCCCTGACCACATAACTTCTCTTTCGACGGCGATCAACCGTGCAGCTTTTCTTCACTCGCTACCAAGATGTCTCGGCTAGACTGGTGAACATGAACCGAAAAACAAGAAAAAGAAACAAAAAATTGCAACTTTTGCAAAAATATTCAGTCGTCAAAAATACCAAGGAACTGGCAGTAAATATATATATTATATATATATTTATATATTATATATATGTAAAAAATCGTTAACACGAGGCTCTTAACAAACTCTACAAGTGACTCCTAGGTAGAAATTACAAAACAGCTATGGACACCACAAATGTATCGAGGAAAGGAGGCCAGGGGAAAGGGACACAGGGGCAACAGTAGAAAAATGGTTTCGACATGAAAAATAAGAAATCTTCGAATTTTTTTTCCCTTCTGGGGGCATCAGGTAACGGCCGCGGCGACATTCGAGTCTGCACTGACGGCTCTGTATTGGCGCTGGGCAACCCAGCTTTCGCACAAACGAACAGCACTGAGAAAAAAAGAATTATAACGAGACAACCGAGAAACAGCGACACCTTGTGCTATCACGATTATTCACATCTCGCGATGAAGGTTTCTGAGCACAAATATAGTTATATATATATTTATATATGCGTGTATATAGGTGTGGTACTAGAGAGAGTGACAGAAAGATGGCGAGAGAGAGAGAGAAGTGTTATCTATACTGGTTTGCTTCTCTCCACAGCACACTTTCCTGGCTATATGGGCTTTCCACGTTATCGGGCCTCGTTTTTAAGTTTTTTTCTGTTGCTTGCGAAGCATAGGCGAGTTCGTACTGGCCTGTGAGCGTCAACGCATCTGCCTCCGAAATCCTCGTGTCTTCTAGTGTCTCTGCGCTGAAATGGCGTGCATGTCTTTATGATGAGATTCGTTATGAGATTTCAAAGACTAGTCGCAACAGGCTTGCACATTGTACTGATCATGTTGCTTACGAAGTACCTACAAAGATGCTTGTTAATATGCAGTGCACAGATAAATAGCAAAAGAAAACTACACACGTGCACATAATATACTAAGAGGCAAATGCTTTTGAGATTGGCAGCGTTCATGCCTAAACTGCTGCAAACTGCATAGGAATTAAGGAACATGGCTTGTCCTGGCACTTAAATTTCAGGCTGCCAACGAAAGTTATGAAAGGTTACAGCAGTCTGTCGTTAATAAAAAGATATTTATGAGCTATTGATGTTTCGTTGGCGATTTGCAACAATTTTCATGTGCAAATTCAAACAGTTATGAAAGGCGTTAGTACATGTGGTTCATGGCTGCAGTTTGAGCTGGACACATCTCTGTTCTGCAGTTTGTCAAATTACATCAGTCATTGTGTCAAGATATTATTAACCCCTCACCGATACTGTGCTGCCAATGTATAGAAGACAACCTGTATACAGGCGATACAGAAGTCTATGTCATGTGAAAATGCACATATCGCATGCTCTCTCTTTTGCCAAAAGGAAAAAAAAAAAAACAAAATGTGGTCACATGTATAATCATTCATATGTTACGTGACAATATTGTGGATCTCAAGACACAAACTAAACATCACTCGGTAATATATGCTAAGCAAGTTTGGTCCTTGAATGACTGAACAGGCAACAAGAACTGTTGTCTTTGATTCGGGTGTGGAAATATGTCAGTGCGTTGCACAACACGAACTTGTATGCCTTGCGTCATTCAAAGTCAAACCAATCAAAGTTGAGGTCATGTCAGATACAAATGTTTTAAAGCCTGTGCTGTGATGCGGATGGCAGGTCACGCTTGCGTAGAGACCAAAGCATTTCTCTCTCCCCCTCTGCAAAAGCAAGAGTGACAGCAACAACATTTCTGGGTACCTCCACATCTAATGGCGCTCACTAACGCCCATCACACTTGGACTTGGGGGTGGTATTTGTACTGGTATACTTCACTTGAAGTAGAGACGGTGAGAGAAGAAACTAGAGAGTAGTTATAGTTAGGTAGCGCTTACAAGTGAAAGCTTTTTTTTTTAAGAAAAAGTCAGCACACTACCGTGTCTTGTATGTTTTTTTTTTCTGTAACCTCTCCTCAGTACATTGGGACTGCATTTCTGGGTATACAGTGTGACTACACGTAGTGTATGTACATGCCACCAACTCTGCATGCGGTCGCGCGCCATTGTCGCGTGACTGCATCGAGAAATGACCAGAATATCAACACAGGTACGCACACAGATGCAGGGGGGGCCGTGGGTTATATGCAACGAGCAGCCTCTGGGATGTGGACAGTTTCGTCGAAGACAGTCAACAAGAATCACTGACATACGCACGTGGGTAATGCCTCCTTCCTCGTCGCCCCATTTAACGCTTCGAGAGATCCTTCCTTTCTGGCCCATTCCTCCTCTGGCTTCTTTTTTATTTCAAATAATCCCTGTGCTGCTTCACACTGCTTCTTGATAGTTTGGATTTGTGCGAGTCGGAAATCAGGCCCAACTCTTCTATGGATCTAGCAGGTCCCTTGGATTAGATAGCTAACCAGGTGCTCCGAGATGCTTGGTTGCTAATACGTAACTTAACGCTACTCTAACTACACATGCGACCCTAGTTGCCGAGTTTCATGTACTATATATAGAAAACGAAAGGCCGCTCCTCTTGGTTGTGTAAGCACTAGTTGTCTAGAAGGACAGTACTAATCCCGGAAGTGCCCAGATATATCGGCGCGTTTAAAATCCATGTACCTCGGGAAGGGTATGTAATATAAGTTAGGCTACGTATATTTGACAAGTAATACAAAAGCTTCAAGAACTTCGTTCAACCAAGCTCCCAGAACATCGTCACCTTTGCCTGAATAATATGCCCTGCAATGCTTCACAAAATACTAGCAATGTTTGCTGTTGTAGATTTGGCAAAGGGGGAACACTGGGCATACCAAAGTGCAACTTTTTCCCCGAAGTCGTTCTTTACACAAGTATGCAGGAGGGTCTGAAAATGCTACCGCTTACCAACAATGTCCAGCACGTGAACTTAAAACGCTTGAAATATGGCAGCATGAGCTGTGACCCCATTAATTGTTAGCCATCAGGTAAGCACAGGTGCGAAGCTGTGATGCGGCGTATTCGTAACAGACCGAAATAATGACGTGTTAGCTCTCTCTCAGAAGAAGCGGCGGCACACAGTTTGCAGTCTTTCGAAAGTGCCACGAGTGCTCCGAAAAACAATTAAGCAAAAACTTAACATTCCACAGTGCTTATCAGTGACATGCACATACGTTTTTTTTTCTCTTTACTCTCGCAAACTTGACCCCAGTTGGTGCACCAATTTTGACCTTGGGAGTGGAGGGCAGCTCAGCAACTCTGTTTTGTCTCTTTCGTCTGCTCTTTGCAATTTTCGTCACAATACTGGATTTGAGCTTTGTGTTTGAATGGAACGCTTAAATGAGACGAAGCTGTATTCCCAAACCGTGCGCTGTCCGATGCAGACACGCTAGCACGTCACTAACTCTCAATCACAAAGGGATACCGTGCACGCCGAGTTGGCGAGGCTGAACGCTTCTCGGAAACTCGCAAAGCTGCCTACGTATAGGCGCACAAATTCCAGCTGTCGTCTTTTCAATAACAAATGTAATATAAGCTACAATATGGTTTGCCTTTGAAGTCAATGGATGTGCAGCGACCAAACAAGGGGATAGAAAGGAATTCTTCTGCTCTAGACATCAGTCTAATCTCAGTTTTCAGTTGTCTCAGTTTAATCTAACAAGTGAGCAGGTTCTTAGGTTGTTTACCGTAATCTTGCAATCCTAAGACGCTTTTGGACATTTTCACTTGACTTTGAAGTGCAATCGATATTTTTTTCAGTGAGAGCTCGTGCAATTCTATGCTTCACCATGGTTCACTTTGAAGTCCAGAACTGGCTGTACAAACCCTCACTGCAGGAGTTGCTAAGCATGATGATAAAGGTCAGGCAAAATGCCCCCACACACCCATAATTTTGGATGGCGCATCAAATGAAGCAGCGCTTGTAACCTGAAGGACTAATATCCGCAGCAGCTTTTTTTTTCCCAAGCATACATAGCAACATGGGAGCTGCACACATGTAACATGCCTTTGATAAGTGTGTGCCTGGCAAATAGACTGGCTGGCCTGTCTGTAAATCAAAAGCATCTTTAGTGCCCACTAACAGCACAGCACCCCTTCAAAGAAGCAACAATCCACTTACAACCTTCTTTTCACCTTACTACATAGTTTGTACCTATGGCACGGACATATGACAACAGGAAAGAACAGACAAGGCGCTGGCGGGAGCGTTACACCAATGCACGGCACGAGCAAAAACAGTCAGCAACAGAGATGTTTTCCATAACACTCCCTCGCATGCGTCAATATCGCGAGATGCAGGTGCTCCGGTCTACCAACATGCTGAAGCACACACGTGCAGTCAGTGTCAAAAGTTTACAGATTTCCTAATCTGTAATGAAAACATTTTCATGGCCTGGTTTTCTAGAATTCTAGCCCGTAGTGGTATTTGCGAACGATACAGCGTGTGCTTTTACTCTTCGTGGGGCACCAACTGCTGTGATATTAAGCTTATTCGTTGGAACCCATGCCCTGCAAACTTTTGACACTGACCGTTCACTGAAAGTTTCTGCAGCTTTTTGTCACTTTTGTAAAGCCACTGACTAAGCGGATGAATTTTATAACCTTTCGAAAGTCGCAAATTTTTTCTTCTTGCACGAAGACTTGGGGATGAATTGGAGTACGGGAAATACCATGCACATGAAGCTGGCAAAGGACCACTCACTTAAGTGCTCCGCGCATGTAAACAAATCTGCGAAGTTTTCTTTGCGTTTCAATGTGAGAAAGAAAGTGCAGCATTGGCTACTCCTATGCACGTAATACTCAATATGTTTATTTTCTTCGATAACCAGGATGCCAGTGAGTGTGTTTCCCGATAACTTTCTAATTAAAAGCGTATGAGATATCAGCAGTTGTTGTGCTGCGTATGTAACCTGTCTCTACAGGCATTCCCTCCGGCCTCATGTCTATCTCCTGCCTTGAGTAATGACAGCCGACATCTTGACCGATCCGTGCCAAGACGTTGTTTGTACCGGGACTTGACCTCTCGAGACTTAACGTTGTCCCCACTTCGTCTCTCCTTTGTTTGTATTTTCTTTGGGAGCTTGCAGGCAGGGTGTTTCTGCACGCACAACACTGCACATTTTGTGGCGGACAAAAATAATTCTTCCATGCAGCAGCTGAAATGGTTATTAACATATTGTCAAGCAAGCGTTTCTGGCAACAGGAATATGTGTGTATATATAAATATATATCAGTGAGATGACACAGCAACAACGAAGAAACCCAGGAACACCCACTGCAGAACTCGCGTCCTGTCCTATGTTTACACAGCAGTTATCATATACTGGTAAGTGCAAAATATGGAGTGATTGACAGTTTCGCAGAAAACATAAAAATAAAGAACCTGTGTCGAGAAGGCAACACTGAGCTTTCGTGTTCTTTTTTTTTATACAGACAACATTTAAAAAGTCACAATGAAGATAAATTACTGATGAAAAAACACGAACAGTCATTACAAACAATGCTCTTCTCCGTACCTCCTCTCTTTCTTCATGTTATTTTTTAAGATGTTTTGTGTGTCCATGTATCGTGAAGATGAAAGGCTTGGCAGAGAAAAAGATTTTGTCTAATGGAGGAAGGAGGCTTTTATGGTTTTACAAACATTTGTACCATACTGCGTTTTTTTTTATGTATGTATGTATGTGTAAGTGACGAACACAGAAGAAAGCTACAAGTAGGGGAAGTAATGCGTGAAACAAGGTTCGTGAAAATTTATGCGTTAAAACAGAAAAGTGAGAGAGAGAATTATTTATGAGAAAAAAAGTCTCAAGATAAGCAAAGAAAAACGCAGCAACAGTTTTGGTATATGAGAGAAATCAATTTCCTAGATCATGAAAGGTTTCCTCTATTGTGAGGTCACAGTGCCAAGAAATGTGCTCGATTAGCGATCGCGACACGCGATGCTTCTGCAAACCACAAAATAATTTTTAATAAGCGCACTCTGTAGTACGGAGTGCGTATCACCGGGTGAGAAAAGCAACAACCTTGTACCAACGCATATTCTGGCAACAGCGAAAAACGTGAAGGACATAAAAGTACGCATTCGCAATAACCCAAGTGGCAGGGACTGCATTATACATATGTATGCAGAAAGTAATCGAAGCTGCGGCTTCCAAGCGCTGCGTGGAAACCAAAATTCTTGCGTCAGCGTAGTTGCTGCTGCTGCTGCATTCTACGTCTTGTCTACTCCAGACGTTTCCTTCTCCGTCATGCATTTGTCGCTTGAGCTCACACTGCTGAAACACGAGGAGGGCAAAGAATGCATACAAGAATGATTAACACAGCAATGAAAAACTCAATGATTCTTGTTTTTTTTTAGATGCAGGGAAACTTTTCTAATCGATGTACATCCTCAAAGGTATCCTCTTGAGCAAAAGTAACACACCATCCTTTCTATAATTATGTCTATTATCATTAGCAGGCAAAGATGCTCTTACCCGAGGCCATGCTTCAGGCATATGACTACACGTCCAAAAAGAATTTACAGCAATTGTTATGTAAAGTGATGTACAACTACAGTTTCAGAAGTGAGGGGCAGTTTTTACAAAATTTGTAACTTGGCTAGTTGATTCATGATCTTAAATACTGGATAGTGCATATTCAATACAGGACAGAGAAAGAACACCGATGCACAGGACAAGCACTACTCATAACTTTTGTGAGTAGAGCTTGTCCTGTGCATCAGTGTCCTTTCTCTGTCCTGTGTTCAATCCACGCTATGCAGTATTTAAGATGGGCGGTCTGTTACTTTTGCATGTAACAACACATTAAAGACAGTCGATAAATCCGTTTAGAATGACAGAAAAAAACTTTTCAAAACAGCTTGAATTTCTTCACCAGAAAAACTGACTGTTAGCAAAGAGGAACGGCTAAAATTGTGTTTTAGTATCTCGCACCAAGATCATGGTGCTGCTGACGTTAGTATGACATCACAGCCCTCCTCCCTAGAAAGTATATAAGGATAAAAAGAACAGTTGAATCATCACGTGGTTATCAGTTTTCAAATTCACTTTTATGCTGAAATACAGAGGCGCGGCTGATACGCAGGTTACTCTATCACTGGATATGACAGGCTTTAGCGATTTTTCTTGCACTGGCCCGGTAGTAGTTACGCCCGCAGCTGTGTTATGTCTTTCTTCTGAAAGTACTCGTACCTCATTCCACATGTTCCTTCCTTAAATATTGACCAAAGAATTCCATGTCAAATGAGCAGTAGTCTGACCTTTCAAGCCTCCTTGAAGCTAGAAGGCAGTTCCTGGGATTTTGTGGGCAGCCGTGGCGGCGCTGGAACGACCACTGCTGGCCTCTCTCTTTCGGCAGCTAAGGCACGCTCTCTCTGCAATCTGGAAATGTTGTGACAAGTTCAATTGCCTGAACTATACGCACAGCTTGAAAGGTGGCATGTCGCAGTCATGAAAAGCGTAAATTAATGTGAGGGAAACAGGCACGTCATATGGAGTGTAGCTATCGACAGCTTGCTTTAGCTCAGCTGTTTTTTGTAAGTGCGAAGAATGACCTTAAGTCAAATTTTGGAATGCCCTTATGGGCTAGGAACACAACGGATACAAAAGCAAAGAAAAGAAACATGTTTAGTGTGACTCGCAGCAGCACGTCACAGACAACAAGCAGTTGTCAATGCTGCATAAGAAGGTCTTTCTCAGAAACTTATATCTTAGTGCAGATTGGAACAAAGTAATCATTTTATTTGCTATTCATTGAAGCAATTTTTTTTTACGTTTTGGTTGCTTCAAAGAAAAAGTCATGATCCTCCGGAGGCTAATGTTTTGACGGGAGGACTTGTCTTTGTGAGGGCAGCAACAGGCCCCTCGTCCCTACTGTTTTTCATTTTAGTTCTTCATACCGTCCCGTTGACCAGTCACCATGATCACACAAATGCAAGGAACACTATAATGCATAAATGTTGCATGCCAATCACATCTTGTGATTGTCTGCATACACAATAGTTACACATTATAGTGTACATTTACTAACTAAACAGCAATGAATCCAGCCCCAATAATCTCTTTCAGCCCTGCGACAGTTCCACCTCGGCTTTCATACTTTCGAAAATATCTTGTGCAAGTGTTGTTTTTGCAGAAATATGTGTGACATAAAAAAAGATGTCAAAAAAATAAACAAGAACCTCAAGATCTTTGACATGAGCAGCGAAGGAGAAGAAGAATGGGTGCAAATAAACAGGTGTAGAAAAAGGAGGAGAGAGAAAAAGGTGGATGGTTAAGAGCAGGCAGAGAGAACTCACCACTTTCCCATGTAAAAACTCCCACATGCTGCTTTTGTGTGAAAGTACGAGAGAGAAGGAGAGAGAGAAAGCCTGTCAGCATACCATGTGAGCGTAGAGATAGAACAGAGAAAAAGTTAGTAATGAGAAAACTTTTGTTTCATGCACGGTGGCACCAGAAGTGACTTGGGGCTATCGTGCTATGTACACATGCTTAACCGCAGTGTAGTCATGATAGTTAGTTGTCGGTTGTCTTGACGAGCCATACAAGTTAGTATACTGCATTGATATTTGGGAACAGTTCATAGGTTTTGCAGCCACAGTTGCAGCATGAGCTCAAAGGCACTGACGTGTTAGCTAAGGAATAGGTTAACAGCGGCATAAGCATAGTTATGGAATAAAAGGGATGCAGGAGGGTGGTGGTTATGCTCGGGCTAATATTTGCATGTATGAATAGTACTGATTGCTTTTCAGCCTTGAATGTAGTGGGGCTGAAACATTACTTTTGTTTTAACGATTGGTCGGCGCTTGTTATTTCCTGCCACGAATTTTCCCGACCAGACAGGTTTCCGTCAAACCCTGGATTTCATAGCCTTGAATATATGAGAAAAAGAGAGACATCCGGGAAGCATTGAAATTCTAGAACAGCTAAAAGGTTACCAATATATAGATCTGAGAGAGAAAGAAGGCTGGAGAACAGGTGAAAGGCAAGAGAAAAGAGTTGCATCAAAGCCTGTGTTAGAAGAGAGTCTCTTTGCGCTAAGGTAACACCTGTTACACCCTCAATACAATATGGGAGCCTTATGAAGTAACTACTCTGAAACAATATCCTGGTTTTCATTTTAGAGCTACAGCATGAAGGTAGGACTTTAATATTCGGAATTCCCTTTTTGCTAGCTTCATGCTTCGTATATGACATGTAAACGTTGAAGGCATTGTAACTAGATTGAGTTCAGTTGTCTGGCTGACGTCAAACCTACAAGGATAGATGTCACAATTCGATCATTCCATAAACCATTCTATTTTACTGCCCAATTCTCATTTGCGACCTCTACATACCTTTTAGAATAAACAGCCATAAATTAGCTGTGATATGCCAGGAACTGGGCTAAAAACCAGTTGAAATTGCCAGTTATCTTTTGCCTTTGTTGCACATTTCCTTTTGGCTACTCAGATGGAACTTGCACTGTTGAAAGGTGTAGAAAATATTGCTTCTCTTTTTAGACTTACTTGTTTTTCGACTGTCTCATGAACTGCTGAATCTTCCTAGCGGCCTGGTGCTGACGCCGCTGGGAATACGTTCGCCTGCAGCAAAAACAAATTAGGGGTTCTTCATTGGTGGCGGAACTTGAAATGCCTAAGCATAATGCCGAATTGTGACAAACGACCATCTATGGGCCACGCTATCAACCGGCGAAGCATTGTTCAAATTGTTGCAGCACAAGATGCCGATGGGGCATCAAACTGGTGCTTTCATATACATCTGTGGTGAAATAAAAATGCTTGAAGTGTCTTGATGTGCTAAGTTGCCGGCAGGAAAGCCTTAAACGGGCTCTGCAACACGTATCAAGCATGTTGTTTTCATCACCTTTTCTGGTGCCGTGAAATGCAGCCATATCATAGTGCAAGTAGGAGCGCCAAAAACAAGTAGTTATAACCTTATCAAAATGGAGAAACCACCTGACATTTGGTAATGTGAAAGTGATGCCAGTGGCTCTGCATTCTGATAGGCTTGACAGTGTTCTAAACAATGACACAGGTAAGTTCAGGGCTGTTCTTACATTTTCCAACATTACAAATCTTACTAAATGCCTCTTTGGACGACCTGCAAATTTGGTCATAGCACTGACTAAAGGGCCCCTCACCAGCCTCGTAAAATACAAAAAACGAGCGCGTTATCCTCTCCTGGTGTTTCTCGCCTTTCTTGCGTACTTCGTGATGCAGGAACCGGGATTCACGTGACGTCATTACGGTACATACTCTTGAATGGTCCATGTACGCGACATATCAGTTGTGAATTGTCTCCTGCACTGCTTTGCCATGCAGCCACCCACCTGTTCTTTCTTGTCTCGCATGAGTATCGTGCGTGATCGACTGATTTCACTTCGTTTTTTTGTATTTTCGACTGTGCATTCGGAGATAACAGCGCGTAGCTGACAAGCACGAAATAATGATAGGCTCCACGCTTAGCGCTGGCACTGTACCCATGATTTACGAAGAAATAAGTGGCGAGGAGGAGATATTGCCTGTAGGAAGGGTAGTGAAACCGAGAAAGAAACCACTCCCTCATCTTTCAACTCGGGGTGGTGAGGGGCCCTTTAATGAATGCTAAACTAAAATACATAAAAAGTTATCACGTCTCTTCATGAAGAAAGCGCAAACATTTACAAGCCCAGAGATCATGACGGTGGGTGTTCAAAAGTCACTGTCATCCCTTAAAGCACTGCTGCCACTTTTACTGGTGAGAAGAGATACCCAACATGTTCGTAATTAGAAAGTACTCCTTTAGGCCATCATCCATGTTTTTCTTCTCCAGAATCTACAGCCACTCTAGTGCTAGATATATTAAACACGAAAATCATGAGAGCAGAAGCTCATACGAGATAAGTGGGGTAGATAGACAACAGAATGGACAGCCGGGCTAGTTGGTCTCGATTCATAATGAATTGATTTGTAGGGAATTTGAGAGGGAAGACAAAGAAGCACACTGTCTCGTATTTTGCGCTGTGCAAATCAATTCACTATGGATAGATGCACAGACCTGAAAGCCGAGGCGGTGGGAGTTCCCTCCCGGCTAGAGAGGGACGATGGCCGCCGGTCGTCCGAGTAGCCCCTGTGGAAAAAGCCTTGTCCAGGACTGCCAGTGGCCGTCTCTCCTTCGGGGCTCTTCTTGAACCTCTTGTGCTGCTCACACCAACCGTGGAAGCTCTCGACCGCTGCCTTGGTCATCTGCTTGTAGTACATGTACTGCGCGAAATGAGCAGAAAACACCGACAACAAGTCGATTAACGCTGAGATGTGTGTGCCTTATGCAGCTTTCCTGCATAAAAAGGGCATGAGTGACATGGAAGTTGATGTAGATCAAACTAGGAGTTGCTGATCTCACTTGTGAAACACCAAAAAGTAAGATGATCGTAAGATCTTTTGTTCTTGTGTAACAAGGGGATCAACAGCAGTGGCCAGAAGGTGGTGGAAATTGGAGTTGGTGAGAAGAGGATGGTGGCAAAGGAGCTTGTGATGGAATCGGTAGATGATAAAAGACATGTTACAAAATTAGTTTTACAGAGCTCTAGCCCTGCATAAATACAAGGCCGGCAACAGTAGGAAAAATAGGAGGCTTCGTCTTTCTGTGTAGAAAGCAATCAAGTTCGAACATTTAGCTTCCATGTCCTACAAGTTTCTTCCACTCAATCTAGTCTCAAGAAAGTCTACGAGAGCGTTTCCCTTCAACTGTACTTCAACTGTTATACAGAGTGGTTCCAGAGCGAACAACTTTTTGTCAATTTTAAAGCACACATGACTCAAGGCACGCTTATAAAACTGATTCTCATTACAGGAATAGCTCAATGGCTTTACTGCAGCATGGTGTCTCCCCTGCTTTCGAAGAAGTGACACTGTACCCTACTCAGGCAAAGCTGTGATAGGGTTTTCAGCACAGGCCTGCTTGTGAATCTGGAGTACCGTCAGCGCGGAATAAATCAAGATGCAAAGTGTTTTCATGCAAGCACTTACCTGCTTGTACCTCCTATAATAGCTCTGGATGAGCACAGCGGCTGCCCTTTCTTTCTCTTGCTCTTCTTGACGCTTGCGGCCCTTGTAGGAACGGTATGCCTTCTGGATGATCTTGGCTGCTTCGTACAGTTCCCGTTGCTCCTTGTCTGTTGAAAACGCAAGATTGTAAACCTTAAAATGTAATACCACTGTACTGTCACATGCTGTGAGTTTACTGTGGACTAGTGAAACTCGCATGAGATGGCACTTGCTGGAACACCTTCTTTCATTTCCGCTTTTGTCGCTCTTATTTACATAGCAACAATTTCACCTTGCTTGCTTAGTTTGGGACTTGCCTTAACCGAAGTGGTGATTGAACAAACTGCAGAGTCGAGTTTTATGGCTCGTTAGAGATGTTCTACATTATACTTTACGACAAACGTTTCATACGTCTGTTGTATGTGACCGTACAAGATGGCCCGCCGCATGTGATATCACAGATATTACATGCGGGCACTTACCATGGCTTCTATGATGCTGATGTAGACAGGCAGACTAGACAAAACACAAAGCCTTGAACAATGCTTAGCAAGTGGTGCCCTAATACGGCGGTTGTCAGGGTGAGGCTAGCACAATTTGTCCGTAGTAAATGTTTTTATGGGCTCAGTGGGATATCATAATGAGAACAATTAGTGCAGTGACATGTCAAACATTTTGCAGTCAATTCTTACAAGGAATGAGCTTGTGAGAAGAACTTTAGCATCTTCTCTTGTCTAAGTGTATTCAAGATCAGAAATTCCTGTACTAAAATACTAGCTAACATACAACATATAATTGACACAGCCATGACTGAGAAACACTTTGCAGGAACTCATTAAATTGCACAAGCACACTTCATTATCTTTATAAAGATACACTGGAAGCAAAAGAAAAAAAGAAAATAAGAAATGGAAAGAGCAGTGGCCCAAGGTTACTCGTTTACATGTTTTTAACATGAGAGGTGCATGCTAAACAAGCATGGGTAAGCAGTGAGCGAGTTGCTGTGAAAATAAACGCTAAAAGATCTACTCTTTGTGAGTTAAAGGCTCTACAAAAATTGCATTCAGAGCCATGAACATACCACAAAGCACAAGACTATGGATCCTAATACTAGTATCTGTTCATATAGATGTGTGACTACTGTTGTGCACTTAGCCAAGCCCTTCCCACCTGAAAGGGTGAGATTGGAGAAATCTCTCTCCATGATCTTCCCAGAAGCCTTGAAGAACTCGCAGAAATCAGCAGTGGTTGGAGGAGGTGAAGGCGATTCTAACGTGAAACTTCCGGGACTCTGCAGGCATGATGATGAAGCTGGGCTCAAGGATGACGATGGAGTTCCTGCTTCGCAGTACCTGGACAAAGTAAAATTCAGGAGCAAACATTTCATACAGAAAATCGCATTTAAGTCTTCCCGTAGAAATAAAGATAGTAGAATAGAGACACGTTGCCCGTAGTAAACAAGATACTGACTCTGAACTTTAGTGATAAATATGATACTTTTTGTCTGTGTGGATACGTATGTGTTGTAGCTAAGAATTGGATAAGAAAAACAGTAGAGTGTCACTTATTTCTTGTTAGATTCTAAGCTTCCACTTCTACAGCAGGCACTATTAGAGCTGACACAATAAGCACTGGTTTTGAAACACAATGCCAAGGCCCTTCTCACTGCTTCTTAAAAGCAATGTATTGTGTGTGAGTTAACGGGATCAGTGAGAACACTATGTGCTTAACGCGTTAAGTATATATGTGGATGTGGAAAATGTCAGCTGAATTGTCCACTTGCCTCGAGTGAAGGTATATGCACGTGTCTTTGGTACTCCAAAAAACTGCATTTTTATGCACAGTACCCGTATGTGTTCAAATGTTCTGATAAGCATGCTAACGTTCACAATCTGTGTACTTCCTCAATTCATTCTACCGAGGTGTGTCTATACACAAAACCCAGGGGCATAGCCATAAATCGTTTTTGAGGAAGGGGGTACCATACTTTATGTTCATGCATGCATTTGTATGTGTGCATGTATATATACAGTGAAAAATTAAAAAACTTCAAGTAGGAGGGGTTTGTTTGAATCCCGCGCTGGCTATGTCAATCACAAAACCTTTCTGTTTATTCTGCTATATTCATCCTTATCTCAAGCACAAACAATTTCTCAGTAAGTATAGTACACATGTCAACGTCACAACCACAACTACTCTAATTTGTTACAGTTATTACCTGTAGTTGTAGTCGCTAAACTCGAAATTGAAGTCATCGCTGAGAAGTGGCGGTGGCGGATCATCGACGGGGCACATGGTTGCCGCCAGGCCGGGACTGTGGGGTCCGCCGGCTGTGTCCGGAGATGACAGCAGCAGAAACAGTCCCTCAGCCTCCATCGAGTCATCCTCGTCGTCATCGAGCGTACGCGGTGCTGCCTTTATGCGCTCTGGCAGCGCTGCAATTATCTGCTCGGCGAGCGTGAGGACGCGGCTGTCTCCTGGCACGTGAGCTGTGGCATCCGCTGCGGCCGACGATGAAGTGCCCAGGTCACAGCCCATGCTGCTGTGGCTTTCTCGTCTCCTACCCAACGGGCTCGTCCCTGTGAGGAGTCAAGCAGCATACTCTCTCTTTCATACGTTTTATTACAGTCCACTGAGTTATCCAACGTAGATCACGCCTTCTTCACACATATCTCATTGCATTGGTCATACACAGCACCACATGCCTGGACTATTATTTTCAAGCCTCTTTCTTCATCCAAACAGCAAAAGACTGGAACGGCCTTCCTCATGCCATTTCAGCCATCGTTAACTTATCTGTTTTTTCTGAAACTGTTACCAACAGATGCGTTTACTTTTTTAAGTTACCACCTCTGATGTAATACCCCTCCAGTGGGGGTCTTTAAGGAAATAAAAGTGAAGTGAAGTGACAGCCCTGATACATCCAAAGTGCTAAATGTAAAAAAAAAGCAGCAAGGCCAGTGCTAAAGGAACGTACGTGGCATGCGTACCAGGCCATATGCTACACAAGTGCTATACGCATCGACACATTTTAATGATCACTTTTACTCCAGTTAGAAATGGTGAAAAGCAGCATTACATTGCACAAGTTATGCTCAGCAACAGATCACTGAGAACAGAAGGTAATAAGTTTACTGCAGTGCTTTCAGCAAAATGACAAAAGAGAGAGAAATAGACACATGAAAGAGAAACAGAAACATGACGATTGAAGAGTTAGGAAGTCATTTAGGTTTTCTGCATATATTCGTCCACTAAAAAACAAAAGGTACGTACAGATGAAAATTTTGTGAAACGCCTTACATCAGTAACATCACAGCGTGAGCATTTTTATATTGCTCATCAAGCACATTAGTACCTTTACATCATCACAGTAGTACCTTGACAGCACAGCTGCTGTCAGCATCTCACTCATAGAAGTGACTGAGGCAATCGATAGTGAGGTAAGACAATATGAGCAATCTACTCAGGATATGCCTGCTACATTCTGCAGTACAAGAAAAGGGCTCACCTGAAGATCGGACAGGGTTCTGCATCTCTATTTCCTCATCCTGAGACCCCAACAACATCAATAAATGGACTCTCACTGCTTCCTTGTGCATCTAAAGAAAGGAAAGAAAATAATGAGAAAACAAAGATTGACTTATGAAGTGTATCTAGTCACTCTCAAGTGTTCTGACAAGCATTCCAGCTCTGATACACTACAAACACAGAATTTATTAATTTTCATCGTTACGTCGAGCTGTAGCATAAAAAAGGTTCGTATCACCCTTGATACACCGCAACAGCAAACACTTCCTATCTTGGTGCTATTCTGGAGGAAAGCATGATAATAAGTGTAATTTTCTAGGGAACTATAGTTCTCTGAATGTGATATAAATAACATTTTGATGGCAATAGCTGCAATGTAATTAGAATTAGACCACTAAGAAATATACATTCGCACTATCTGTAACAATAAATTACTCTATGACATAGTATGATAAGACTAAGAAAACTGGTCTATATACAGCAATCTATTAGATAATTGAACTCGGTTTTTTGATAATTTTTGTAAGCAGACCACACTATGCCCAGCACATCAGAAACGACTGTGCTGATATTAAAGCAAAAATGCACAATAAACGGTTACACACGAAGAACATGGAAATGTGAGCATACAAATGCGTACTTAACTAGGCATAAAACCGGGTACAGCAATTTTTGGCTGGCAAACTTAAGAAGACATGAAGTCTCATGGAGCAATGTTGTAAAATGTTGTTCACTCTTAAAGGGAACAGATAGCCAATAACAAAGTTAATATATAACCATTACACCCTCCACTTTATCGTGAAAAAGGAAACGGCAGGAGACATATAAGTGATATCTATAAATAAAATAATGTCTGCATGCCTCGATGCCTTAATCACACTGTAACTGGTGACCAAATACAAATCAGTTGCCTCTTTGAAAGTGGACAGTAGGGTATATGATGCATCTAAACTGAAACATACCTGGTTCGAGAACAACATTGCCAAGATCCAGCTTAGAGACGAGCCTCGAGGAGAGAAGCGTTGATGAAGGGAGGGACGAGGAGCCCTCGCACATGCCACTGTCTATGGAGGAGCGCTTGGAAGATTCCGCTTCGGTGGATGAGCCGCCACTCATGTTGCCATCGGCTGACGCCCGCTTTGTCAGCCGACTGTGCGTGGATGTCGAAGAACCCTTTGAGCTTCGCACATGCTGCTGCTGCAGCAGCTGGCAGTGAGCACTGGAAAGGACAGCAGTGAAACATCAAAAGCAGAATGTTAGAAGGCATCCTTAATTGTGTACTTTACTCATAATCTAAGACTATGAGTGCATGTTCACTCTATATAGACGTTTTTATCAGAGAGATGGAGCATCTATTTTATGGACTGTTGCAAGGGAGTGCAAGAGCAGGAGGGGCTGTCTCTGAAGCGCTTATCAGTTTTTTGGGGGGTGTATCTACAATAGCCCAGAGGGTAATATACGGTGGCACCCAAGGAACCAGCTCTCATTGGAAAGATCTATGATGCACGCAAACATACAACAGAAAAAAAAATTGGGGCAACTACGTACTAGCGTTACAGACTGAGGAAGCAACAGAGCTGGTGGCGTTGCTTTCCTCCTTTCCCTACTCCTAACCCTCACTTCCCTTTCCCACCCCTTGCTAAATTGCACCATACATGGCTATGCTTGCTCTCTTTTTATTGCTATCTCTTTTTTTGTGTCTGTTTCTTTCTATCTCTCTCTCTCTGTCTATTTCTTTATCTGTCTTTCTATCTTCTTTTCTCTTTCTTTCCTTTCTTTCTCTCTTTCTCTGGCTTTCTCTCTCTATGTGCTCATTATCTCGCCCATCAGAGCTATTGCATCCCACTCTGGACAAATTGACGCACGTGTTCTGGGAGCAAAGCAGAAGATGAAGATGAGGACAAAGAGAGCGTGTGCTGGTTCATGATGATGATAGTTTCCTGGCCACACCATTCAGCATAACGAAAAGCTTAACAGCTCCACAGTAAAATTTGGAATAAACAGAGTACACATGAGGTGAAGGAACAGTCACCCTCTGCACCAGCTGCGGACTTCCTTTTATATTAGGTCTATGTTGGACTGTACCTGCTGGTGGAATCCTGCGAGTGCTGCTGTTTGGTCGCTGCTTGCTCCAGCTCTTCAGCGAGGCTGGCATGCCCACTGTCACGAGCCAGTGTGGTGGCCGTCTGGCCATCAGCATTGCAGGCAGTGGCAGCTGAGAGATTCCACTGAAGCAACAGCAAGGCCACCTCTCGTTGACCTCGAGCACATGCCCAGTGCTGAAAAAGGGCCATGAACAAAAGTGTATTCAGAGGCGGCATATAAGAGGACATGTCTCTATTAAGCAGTTAGAAGAAAGAAGTACAGTGCTGATTGGACTGAGTGGTGCAAGTACATCTATTTAATGGAATGAGAAACAAATTACACTCTAGAAGTCTACAGCAAAAATAAAAGGATAAGAACTCAGGCTATGCCAGTAGAAAACGTTTCCGTAATTGCAAATATGCCAGTCTTGCCAGGAGCATAGATTTGGCACAGAGAAAATACAAAAGCAAAAGATGGGTAGCAGCATCATATTAATCTTCACTGAGCTAAAACAGTCGATCGTCTATTAATAATTACAATAAAAGTGAGATTTTATGCACTTCAAGATAAACCAATATTCGATCTGGCAATTTTCCAGTTTTTTCTTTGCTTTTCATAGGATGATCAAGTTAACGGAGATACCACAATTTCTGCATAGTTTCAAAAAGACAAAGCTGTGCCTGATGATTTTGTACACCTAAGTCATACGTACCCCCTTCCCCCAACCCCCCCATAGAAAAATCAGGGCAGAATTTTACAGGCCTCAAGTAACGTGAGATAAAATAAACAAATGTGAATGAAGCCTTCATGTCCACTCTGTCAATGTGGTCGACCAAATGCCAACACTTGTGCACGCACTCCCTTGACTTCTGACGCGACGGCCTGGAGACATCATCACTGGTACCAACCAATAGGCACGCATTACTACTTCACTTCGCATCTTTTTCTCTCTTGGCATCGTTCCTCATACCCTCCTTTCAACAAAACAACCCCCACTGATTGCATCTTTAGACATATGTGGTAAATAGCGTGAAACGTAACTTTGACATTAACACCAGCAACTCAGAAAAGTTACCTCTGCACATTCCAAACAACAATTGTAGCACCTAAACCCATCCTACCCTACAAGGAAAGATGTGATTTAAGTAGGGGTGTGCGAATATTCGAAATTTCGAATATTTTTCGAATAGTGTTTGCTATTCGATTCGATTCGCACTGGAATTTTACTATTCGAACTATTCGAACTTCCCAAAAACAAATACAGTCAACGTCAGATTGAAAGTGACCCCTTCAGATTTTCAATACGCTTCACCTCATTACAATCTCGTATTGCGGCAAAGCTGCCTTTCAAGCTCCTTTACGGTCGAACTTAGCCAAGACAACGTCCGATTAAAAGTGGTCCCTTGATTTTTCAATATGCTTCACATCATCACACCCCCGTATTGCGGCAAAGCTACCTTTCAAGCTCCGTTACGGTCGAACTTTGCCAGAAGACAACGTCCAATAGGAAGTGGTCCCTAACTTTCGATATGCTTCACCTCATCACACCCCCGTATTGCGGCAAAGCTGCCTTTCAAGCTCCGCTACGGTCGCAAATGTATTAACTCAAGAAAACGCTGGTTCCAACATGGAGACGAAAGATGTGGCAGAGGTGGGGGCTTAATTAATGCTGTTTTGGACCTGAAATTTGGGCAGGAAGTCCGAAAAATCGGACGCCGAAGCTATTTAGCATCCAAAATTCGAGATGTTCTGATATATCGAAGTCTACGAGGCAGATTTGGGACTCCGGACTTGAAGGGAGCACACCCTTGTCTGCCACAGCAGTTGAAAGAGGAGGAGAGGCTGAGGAAATGGCATCCCTGCCTATCACGTGTAAAGTGTTGTAGGCAACACTTTGGCTGCACCAAATCATGTACATAAATACAATTCGGCCTCTACATTGCCTCATTCTTGATAAGAAAGAAAAACTATGAAATATGACCCCACCAGCGCTTCATCAACCTAGCGAAAAGAAACACTTTCATGTTGCTGTCTCACGAGAACATACTTAGGGATTCTCCACAACTTTTTCTGCGATCTCACTTCGAATTATTCGAAAAATGTTTGAGAAATATTCGAAAATTATTCGAAAATATTCGATTCGATTCGCACTCAATCTTTATTATTCGAATTCGCTTCGCACCCAAAATTTTGCTATTCGCCCAGCTCTAATTTTAAGTCCAAATAAACGAAAGAGGGGTGGGGGATTAAGAATGTAGAGAGTATAATCTGCTATTAAAGGGGCCCTGCAACACTTTTTCAGCATAGTCCGGAAGCGCTGCCGATCGGTAGCCGAGGCTCCTGAGATTATTGGAGCAAAACATAGCGCACCACGCGGCATGTAATTTACAATGAATTTTCGAAGTCAGCTAGAAATCGCTCGCTCTTCTATCGGAAAATGACGTCATAAACCCAAGTGACCCAAGTGAACACAAACGCAAAGTCCACGGCCGTGAGCTGATTTGAGCATTGTGAGCTGCATAGTTCGTGCTGCCACCGTGGGATGCCGTCAAGTGCCAGCGCCACTGAAAGTAAGCCACGCGTTCGAAGAAAAAAAACATGGCTGATCCCCCTTTCATAGGAATCGGTATAACACGAAAGCGAAACGTGTTTTCACAGGGGTAGTTTAGCGTTTATTGTGCATTGTTTCGCCACAAGGGTGCAGGAATGAATGCTATAGCAACAAATTGTAATGTCACGCGAAGAACGGCAAGCAGCTCTAAACTTGCAGCGCGCTCTAAAGCAGAAGGAACGCACGAAAAGAACACACACAGGATGAGCGCGAACTAACAACTGTCACAATTGTTACTTCTTTGTGCGTGAGCAGCGCGCTCCTTTCGGAAACGCGGCCGGTGCAGCGAGCGAAGTGACCTTCGTGCTCTCTGTAATGTCAACGGAAACTTGCGGTGAAAGCACAAGACGTACAAACTGCCCCCATCACGAGATAAGCGCGCACGCACGAGAGACACCCCCTGTGGAGGCACGCTCGCATCGCAACGCGCGGGGCGACGACCTTTAAAGCGCGCCCTCCGCGCCATCTCGCTAGTGATAAGAAGAACACGTTGAAGCCACCGAGATATGAGTACCGTCAACGGTAAATGGTGTATATAAATAGCTTGCCGTTAGTAAGCTGAAGAACGTACGCTCTGTGGCCGAGTAGTTTCGCGACGCGCGCTGCGGACGGAGGGGTCGTAGGTTCGACTCCCCGGAACGGAACTTTTTCTTGTAGTTTTTTCATTGCTATCTGTTAGTGTGTATTTACAACGTCATATCCGTGACGGAAATACGTCAGTGGAGCCGTGGTGGACCCCGGCATAAAACACTTTCGTGTTAAAAAAAAAAGAAAAGGGAGGGCTCAAGTTCATGACGCGCACTGACGGACGGACGTGGCTTCTTGCCCCCCTTGTCATACCCCCTTCCCCCCCCCCCCCTCTCTTCATAGCTTTGAGCACTCTCGCTGGTATGAAATGAGAGAGAAAGCGCTGAAAGCGTGCGACAATCCCTGTAACTCCACTCGTACTTGACGGATTCTAAAGCTTTTCGCGGCAGTCGATTCGTGAGGCAATAAACTCCTTTAATGAAGCCATTCGATGATAACTTGAAAAAATGTTGCAGGGCCCCTTTAAGACTACTGGCACAGCATATGAATATATAGTAATTACGAAAACGACGTACCAGCGGTGTGCACTGGGCGGCGTCTCTGGCGAGCGCGTCCACCTCGGCGTCGAGCGTGGGCGAGGGGCTCTGTAGGCGCCAGCGCAACAGGCAACGCGCCAGCCGCGAGAAGCCCAGCGCCGCGGCCAGGTGCAGCAGACTGAGGTCGGGTCGCGTCAGGGCGCGCACGGGCGACGAATCGCCACCGCCACGCGGCAGCCACGCGCCCCAGCGCAGCTCCTGGCACAGCGACACGAGCCGCTCTTCAAACGGACGCTGCCGGTCCGCGAAGCCCTGCACGCGAGGCAATCGTCGACTTCAGGCAACCTTCAACATTAGACAGGCAGAGGGGGCAAGCTGGTAGGTTTGCATGATAAATATCGTGTGTGTCAAGCGCTGTTTTACATTTATTTTTAACTCCAGCCTCATTGTAGTGATGTACCTTTTGACAGAACAGTGTGCCCACTAAATGCACACTGTATTTGACTTGGCTAATCTAGAGCAATGACCGAGTCCATATTGCACGGCTTAACTTTCTGTAATAGCCTGTAAGGGCTGACTAGTGTGAAGAAATGACACGAAGGTCGCAGAATTGGTCATTAAAATGTATGCCAGTGAAACAGCCAAGACATAAGACATTTTCACACGTACCAACACAAAACGAAGAAATGTCAGAACTCATGGTAACAAAACATGCGAAAAAAAATGCCGTGGCTGAACGCTGTAAAACCAAACTTGTCGAGCGATAGCAGCAACTACCGCAGCAAGCACGTCGTGGCAGTTTCCCGCGCGGCAAGCACACTTCGTATCGCCGACGTGGCAGTCACGTGACAGGAGTTGAGGCCTCGAGTACTTGCCTGAGCCAAAACGCCAGGGAAGAGAGTGCCACCTTTGTTTCCCAAGGAGAGCCTGGCTTCGACCATTTCCAGCCGCTCCAGCAATGAGAATTTGAGAGTGCCCTCTGCAAGGTAAATTAAAAAAAAAATTGAATATTTGCAACATTCTTGTGTTCTTTTACTGTTTTAAAAAGAAAGCCCGCGAGATATTTCAGTTTAGTAAATGTATTGCTCGAACTTGTCATGTATATACAGAAAGAGACACAGATAACAAAATTGTCCAAATGTAATATAAACCGTGCGAAAATATCCGTATAGAAATATGTGCGAACCTCACAAAAGAAAGCCAACACCATTTCTGATAAAAAGATAAGCTGCATGGAGCACATATTTACGTTTTTTTAGTCATAACTCATTTCATTTCCGCTTTCTGCTGAATTGACCGCAATGCGGAGCACATTTGTGAACGCAAATCTTGCCTTTAATTGTGTCTTCCCGGCAATAACAGTCTTGCTGCGGTGAAGCCACACGTGACGGCAAGATTCACACACGATACAACTAGCGCTCAACGTTTTCGGTTTTATATGCGCGAATCTCATGAAAGAAAAACCAGCACAATATACGATACAAGAAATCCCAAATCGCGATCTATCCACGTTTGTTTAGTCCCTTATTACATTTTTACTGTCTTGAATTGATCCGGTACGCAATTGTATACGCAAATATTGCCTTTAAATGTGTCTTCACGGCAATGCCAGTTCTACTACGGTGAAGCCACACGTGACAGTATGAGTCACTCGTAAGCAGCGTTCAACGTTTTCAGTTTTTTTTTTGCGATAGCACTTATAGAGAGCCTAGGGACGAATTTCTGCCGTTCCCGTGATGTTCCGCATTAAAGTACAAGTGCGGTAAGATCCTATCGGGTTCCACCCACTATGAGTGCTACGGAAAACGTGTGAGTGAGCCGATAAGAATGATGCCTTGAGTTGTTAGGCGTCCAGTTAGGGTAGGAGGGGGACGAACGGCCGTGTGGCCACGCAAGATATCCGCGCGCCTTATCTCGCGGATAATCGACGATGGGTGCAGATGCCGGCCTTTGCAAAGGCCGGCAAAGTCTCCACGCGCGGCCGCGCTATCGCGTTGATAACGTAACAGCACGGCGATACCAACAGCAATATCGCGAATGCGTCTCGAGCGTTTCCACAATTTCTATCGTGATAAGAAAATGTCCCTTGGTACAGTGCCCACGGCTCTAGGCGTTCATACACATGAACAACGGAAATATGAAATGACATCATGGTAAGTACGGCATGTACCTTGCTTGCATAAGAAGCCACGTGCATTGCTTTGGAAAAATGTAACTGCTGGTGATACACGCTGACGGATTTATCGCGAATACCGAATCTCTCGGGCATCTACAGAGGGTCTTGGTACTTACCGTCTACACCAAACCAATCTTTGGCCTTTTGAGTGCTGACGAGAGGCTGCTCACGGTACTCAAAGATGACTGAATTGGATATGACAAAGCCTTCACAGGCTACCTGGAGTGTTACTAATCCGGCTTCATGGGCTGGAAAAACAAAACATCACCGTTCAAGGTTCAGTAACACGGACCACAATCATGGACTGCCACAACTGCCACCGTAGTTAGCTTCCATGAACAGACAATGACAATTTTGACAAACGAGTATGCATCGTCTGATAGAAGAGTTTAGATCATGAAGCAAAGGCAGCAGAGTTCACTGTAAGAGGAGCAAATCGTATTCACTATGGAACACTCTTACTTAACATAAGTACAATGTAGTTTCTCAAAGATCAGTAGCAAATACTAATTAGGTGTGACAGAACTACAGATGACATGGTCTATCAAGAATGAGTACTAAATAATGAAAACAAAACAGTGAGCCTGACAGCTAGCAACACCTATTTAAACGTGCATCTTGTTGCAGGTAGATTCACAATAGAATTTGCATGTGAACAATTCACTAGCGATGTTTTGATGCGTTGAACCAAAATTTAATTTCCATAATTTTTACTGCTTATCACTAACACACCACGAATATGCAAAGCTACTATTCTGCAATGATGAAAGGGCCTATTTAAACAGAAGTGACGATGGGTCATTGCAAGTGCAGTGGTAGGTAATATCAAAGCACACTGGAATTTAGAGCAGATAGCAAGCAATTTTCATACAGCGAGCGCTTACCCGGACAGAAGCATCGTAGGACGCCGCTTTGAACAAGTGTTGTTGGTACACTGACTCCATCAAACAGAATCATATATGGCGATGATGACGAGTACCATGGCCCTGTGATCAGGACCTTTACACCACCCTGTGATTACAAGAATAAGAAACAATTATAGTAAAATATAATGCGAGCAAAGCACTTTAAATGACTGTGGCAATGCGCACACGAAGTATAACTTTAAGTATTACATAGTCAGGATGCAGATATCGGCAGAACTCTTTAAATAAATCCTTCCTCACTACACTGAACGTAGAGGAACTCAATTATTTGAGTGAAATAATAAATGTTGGCGTTGATTGCGTCGCCAGCTATTCTACAAGCAAAAAATATGTGTATGATGAAAGGGTGACAACATTAAGTATAACAAAATAGGTACCAGCAATAAGGGAGACTTCACAGATGACATAAAAATATTCACATAGAAAAAGACCTCAAAGACAGCAAACAATATACGCGAAGCGGTTGATATGGGTAGAATATTGTTCCGGCAGCATAGGCTCAGTGCTCAGTTCTGCCTATATTTAGAGGATTGGTAGTTACTTCGTAGTTTATGCGCTTGAGACAGCACGAGTAAGGAAATTCTTTTACGTAGGTGAATGCTCTTTCCTGAAAGAAAAATACTAAGTCTACACAGACTACAGGACATCTGTTACCATCTGCGATGCGCGCTAGTTAAGCTTGATAGCGAAGACTGGCCACTCACTTCTGTGTAGGACCAGTCAGGCGAGTAGTCGGTGATGTTGGCAGTGCCTTCTCGGTAGGTCATGCCCGAGTGCGACGATTGTGTGCTGGGCGTCTTGTTTGTTAGCGACAGGGTTCCACCGCTTCCCAATCCAGAAGAGGAAGACGATAAGGTGCTTCCTGTGCCGACAGATGACGGAGTGGTCGTTGTGGTCGCTGCCAGGTCGGAGTTGAAGTCGTCCCAGTTTGGTAGGTCAGTCAGCATGTCAAAGGTATCCAGGTTGAACACCTGCGTTGATAGGTGAAGGCGTGTTAGAATCTTGGGTCACATCCCTGGTATTAGGACATTGGAGCAGGTTTAAATTTGACATTTAGGTTACTTAGGGTGGTTACTTAGGGTGCTAATGTTTGTCTTCCTGCTTAGATGACTATCTTTTGCTTTCAGAGAACGCACTGAAGTCACAGATGCGACTATTGTAGAAAATCCCGACGACGTAGTGAAAGCTTAACATCAACTAGTCAACGTCCCTGGCCGAAATTCTCCCAGAACTCACAAGGTTCGGGTGCGGTCTAGTTGGAGTACTTGAACAGCAAGACAGATCATTGCTGCCTTGAAAGCGTGCTTTCCCACGCTATCACAAAAAAATGCGAAAAAGCCCGTCCTTTAAATGACTTGCTCTGGTGATTGCAAAGGGTAGAGGTTGTGGCAGAGGCTCAAAAAAAGATAAAATCAATAATGCAGTGCTCTTAAAAAACAAACTCAACTAACTTTATTACAGAGATCTCAAGAATCTTCGAAACTCGATGGTAACATGAACAAAAAAAAGGCTTTTTAATAGAGACATGCCACCAGGAGAATCCGAAAAACGCAGGTCGCAATAACAATTATAGCGATTGAGGGCTTATTACAGGCGTTGTGGAGAAAAACTTGTATTTCTTTTCGGCCTCCAAAAGCTTCTTCATGCGCCTTGAAATCTTAACACGGCTCTGCTCTTTTTTTTCACTACCACAAAAGTACGGTATAAGAGACCTCGCACTGAATCAAACATGACCAGACGCCAAAATGCATCTCTATGTTTCAATAAGCCGCGCAGCTTAAGTGAGGTGACTTATCACTTAAGGTTTGAGCTTATGACGGCGGCAGCGTGAGCCTTTTGTTACGACGCACACCCACAAAGTGCGGCAGCTCAAGTGTGCGCGTGCGCAAGGCCACGCACCTCTTCGTCGGGGGTGGAGATGTCGTTGTCGATGAAGTCCATAGGATTCAGGTCGACAGTGTCCGCGTCGGTGGGCCCGTTCTCACTCTTCACGAGCACCCCGCCACCCGACGACGAGTCCGACGAGGGCCTCCTATTGTGCGAGGAGGCGGCCAGGTTGGCGGTCAACGTCTTCTGGATGCCATCGTGGCTCAGGTCGAGGGAGTCGTCGAACAGCCCGCGGCCCTCGGTGGCCGACGCCGCAGGCTCCTTCGAGTCCTCGCCCATGAGACTGCTGCTGCACAGCTCCGGGTCCCTGTCCCCGCCGAATTCCATTTCTTCGCCGAGAACGCGGCACGCCGTGGTGGGTTCTTCCACCTTCACTTCGGTGCGCGTCGTGGTGATCGCAGCCGCCGCTTCGGAGCTGCTGCTGCTCGAAGAAGAGACCGAACATGGGGTTGTCGACGAAGCCGCTGCGCTGGATGCCGCTCCGCCGGTAGACGACGGCGCTTCGGCGACAGGCTCCTTGCAGACGGCAGCGCTACTGACCGCCGCGCCGCCGCTGCCTTCCGTGGAGGAGGAAGCCGCGGCGGCGGCGGCTGCCGCAGCGGCAGCCGCCGCGGTGCCCCCGGCGTTGCACAGGAGCGTGACGGGCGTCACGGAAGCGGACGTCAAGCCCGTGGCCGCGGCCGCGCTGTTGAGGATGAGCAAGCCGCCGCCTCCCTGCAGCTGCGACAGGTTGAGGATGAAGGAGGTGGTCGTGGTGGCGGCTGCGGCGGGCGCTCCCGCGGCGCCGGCCTCCCGCACGGGCGCCGCAAGGATGACGCTGCCGCCGCTCGCGGCGCCGCCGGATGCAGCGGCTGCCGCGGCGGCGGCGCGGCCCTCCTTGTGGCCCAACGTCACCAGGGGGCCGCCGGCGGCCGTCACCACTGACGAGGACGAATGGGGCGGCTGCGGCACGGGCGTGGGCGTCGACGATGTGGCCGCGGCACAGCGCGTCTTCGGAGAGATGATGCGGTGCAGGCTGTGGCCGCACTTCTTGGACGCGTTGCCGCTGCTAGCGCCGCCACCCCCGACGACGACGTCGGCGGTTGCCGTCGTGCCAGCGGCGGCAGGCGATGGCGTCGACGACGAGGCGGCCGAGAAGGTCTGCGGCGCGGAGGTGGGCGCCGGCGGCGGCGTGGGCGTCGAGGCGGGCGACAGCGACGTCTTTGTCGTCGAGTCGCAGGGGCATTCGTGCGTGCGTGCACCGCTTCCGCCGCCGCCCGCGTTTCCGCCGCTACCGGCGCTGCCTTTAGCCCGCTGCTTCTCCATGAGCTGCTGCACAATGGCCTCCACCGTCTCGGCCGTCTGCGAGAGCATGGCATGTCGGGAGATCAGCGCGTGCGCTTTGTGAAACGAGCGAATGACAGGCAACGAGGGGAGTTTATCACAAAGAAAGCGTGTTGTCGGGATATTCAGTGATATCGTATAGTTGCTCATCTCGTAAAACAGATAAAAGGTCCTGAACTGTTACTTGGTCCGCGCGTAGCTATGATACCAAGATTGGTTGAAAACGTTGGACCCTTCAAAGGAGGTTCTTACGGAGAGCTGACACGTTACCAAAAGCACAAGTGAGTGTGACAGCGGCTCTTAAGACAAGTACATTGATTAAAATTGCGCTGCTACCGACGTGCCTTATTCTTTAGTATCTCACCTGGCTCGACAGACAAAGTTGAAGAGAGTCGGTTCAAGAAACGGTAAGAGATTTCACTCACACTTATTAATAAGCACTTTTTTTTTTGCTGGCTAGTTGATTCATTCTGAACTTGTGAATGTACTAGTGACACACATGCACATTCTGCTGATTGTGTCCTTTATAAGTTCACACTTATTAGGATCGAGGAGCAAAACAGAAAAAACAAGGACGACATGTAGAGATAGCCTCGTGTACTATCAGTTAAATGTCCGAGCATGCGGCATATTCAAGATACTTCTTACGTGAGCCACACATGACTCGTTAGCATCGCGGTGTAGGAATTGATGGTGTACTCACCGACACCTCTAGCTCATTGTTGAGGTCCGGCTCGTTTTCGCTGTAAACTGCGGGATAAAGAAAGGGAAGGAGAGAGAGAGAGAGAGAGAGAGAGAGAGAGAAAAGAAAGCGTTTGTACAGATACTTAAGAAATGAGCTTAGAGCGAACAGTTCCAACCCCTCAAAGGCTGTACGCGGCTCTACCAATGTGCAATCAAATCATATCAAAGCATTTTATTTCCCAGAAAGAAAAAGGTTCTGGAGAGGTTCACTGGATAAAAGCTGTTTACGGACAGCTTGACAAGGTCAGTGAGCCCTTGAAACGGTAATTGGGACAATGAAAGTAAACATAACATATATAAACTAACTTGTAATACCAAATTACGGTGTAAGAAAAACTGCATACATGAAAACTACTACAAAACATCCGGATACCAAAAATACCACAGAAGATAGCTACATGGGCACAAGCAAAATAATAAAAAAAGTGAATGTTAAATGTGAATGTTAAAGCTAAACATTACTACAGCGGTGAACAGTAAGCGCCGCAGAAACTTCAACATCCTATTATATAGGTAAGCATTAGAGACTGAAACGCCCTTACGACACAAACGAAGTGCGAGATAGTATGTCGTTAACAACATGGGGAGGATTCTCACAAATATTCTTTCTTCTTTTGGAAACATGGGAAGAAGAAAAGGAAACATCACGTTAACATATCAACAAAACCATATGTGAAAATGATGTAAAATTCGTCTGCTACGGTGTCCAAAGCCGACAACACTTTGTCGCATGTTAATATATACGGTACAGTTATACCTTGATCAGGACGTCTATAAAAGTCACGCAAACCAGGTAACAACGTCAAACGAAGCTCATTCATCGCGCTATAACCCTTTAGAATGATGGAGTGGCAAGTAGCCCAAACCATTACCCTTCTACTCATACCCTCGGATGGTTATTGGAAACAAGAGGCACTCACACATGGGCTTGAGTTGCGAGACGAGCTCGTCTTTGGTCCACTCCTTCTTATCCGCGCAGTAGCTCAGCGTGGGCGCGATCACCATCTTGTTGTCGTCGCTGTACGGCACGTTCAAGTAGTGTACCAGCACGATGTCTGGGTTCTGCGAGGAGGCCTACGCCATCAGTCGCACCAGCACACCACTAATAACCTCCTACGGAATATTCACTCATCTTCAGTGCATCTACACAATCGTCATCTAGTTATGCGCAGCGCATATGCTGTAACATATCAGATTGTAGCTGAACCGTTGGCGTTTTCGATTAAAGAGGGCCCCCAGCAACAACTCAAGGACATACCGAACATTAAGGCTCAAACTATAACAAACAGGAAATGCCTGTCTTTGCGTAAAAAATGCAAGAGGTCAAAGTGAACAACAAGTCAGAACGAGAGTCTCGTGATGCTGCGCGCACAGTCTGGGCTAATTTTAGGAAATGGATATACACAGCAAAGCAATCTACTAATAAGAATACCAAAGAACGTAAATAACAAAGCGAAATGAAACCGGGGATTCATACGCAAATATCGCAGCTAGAAAAAGAAGGAGTAGGTAGCCACATATTTATAATGCCATCACCATGTATTAGAAGAAATAGCATGTGTTCCCCTCATACCTGTGCGCACAAAAAATGCTGCTAATTCTATCTGGAACATCATCAAGAATAAGAACTGAATACATAACATAGAAGCGGATTAATATCAACTGACCGTGCACAAAGAAAATGAAAACGCGAAATAAGAAATACAGAATAACGAACACAATTAATGAGTCGTACCATTAGCTAACTTTTGGGGCATTAAGATAAGCGATCTGCTCCGACTCGCCTAATGGACCAAGCTGCGGATTCGGAGAATGCCGGTTGGCAGAAGTAACAGCGTTTTCGTTCGATGCGGTGTTCAGAATGCAAGTGCACTGCGTTATTGCATTTCAGTTCTATAGGATAGTGCAAAGTTTCGCATTCATCAGGAATGACTTCCGTGCTTCACGTATAGACAATAACGAGACCGTTCTCTTTTCCAGCTTAAAGAAAAAAAATGGAGAGAACTAGGGGCTTTTCTTTCCTAAGCAGGAAGGAGTGCTAGTTCTTTCTTTCTTTCTTTTTTCTTTCTTTCTTTCTTTCTTCTTTCTTCTTTCTTCTTTCTTTCTTTCTTTCTTTCTTTCTTTCTTTCTTTCTTTCTTTTCTTTCTTTCTTTCTTTCTTTCTTTCTTATATAAAGATCTCTCCTGCTAAATGAGCAGTACAAATGGCGACGAAGCACGCAGAAAAAAGGAAACAATGTTGGATATACGCTACACAGTGTCCGCTCTAATGCGCACCGTCCGATGCAGAAAGCAGGGCAGCCGGAATAATAATAATAAAAAAAAAAACGCGGCGAAAACGCTATCGCCGCACACGAACTTCGCCTCTGTACGATCCGAACAATTCGCCTAATGAGAGACCCAGATGATAGCTCGCGCCGCATGTACGACTACGCGGCAGCACTCGGGGAAAAGCCGGTACAAAGCCTAAAGAACTCCGCACGCGTTAAATCGAAAGAAACTACAGCAAAAACGAAAACAAGTACCTGGCCGCGTCTTTTCGCCCGTTGCAACTGCGCGAAGAGCAAGAGCACTGCGGAGAAGCCGGCGTTACACGAGCAGTGCGGGAAAGCCAGAAGACTGCTTCCAAACGAGCGCCCGGAGCGCGCGCTGCTGTTCGACGAGGAATATTCATCAAGCCGGACGGCAAGCCCACGCTGGCGCTTCGCCGCGCGCCGAAGCCCTTCCCATTCCCGTTTCATCCATCTTCGTTAGCTCCGATGTCCAACAACAGCGGATCAAGTTCATCGCGCAGCGCGCGCGACTCGCCTAGCGGAGGCTGCGGCGGCGGCGGCAGCTCGCACGCTACGTGAAGTACTGCGGAGCAGGCGGACTACCCTCGACCTGCAGGTCGTTAGATGCCAGAGCCTGAACAAACCTACACCGCGCCGGTGCATTTGCGGTATCTACGCACAAACATACACAAAAAGATAAACAAGAGTGACGGCCGGCTGTGGCGTTGAGGGATATATATAACTTCTGCGCAAGCTGCGGGCCATCAGTTCGAGGAACGCTCACCCCTTTGACGCACGCTTTGAGGAAGCAAAGTCGCTACGGGCGCGGCCGTAGGGAAAATGAAGACTAATAGACGCGGCGACGCGAACATCTTTCGGATTTTGTGTACGCGCGCACGTGCACGTGCGTGGCGTATCTGGAGGCTGCCGTATATTTAGACACACGCCCCGCAAGGGCAAGCGCGACGCTCAAAAGAACAAGTAAACGTGTCTGTTGCCGAGGTAGATGTTTGATCGTGTCGGCGAGCTTTGATGATCGACGTGTATGGGGGACTGGTGACACGAACGAATCCTCGTACACAGCGCGCGAAAACGAATGCGAAGGGTCAAGTTAGTCTGGACGAATGCGACGGCGAAGATCCTTACTGAGACGCGATTGCTTTTACGTACGTCCGTTTGATGTTATAGCAATGAAGTACCAAAAAGAAAGATTGATCGGAAACGGCCAATTACTACAAAAGGAACGAAGAGCAAAAATTCAGTTTATTATGCACGATAACACGAAGACTACAAATTATGACTATTGATAAATCAGTAATTAATAAGGCAAATTTATAACACCCACCCCGCCGCCCTTTAACAAAGATTTGATTGTTAGTGGACGACCAAGTCACTGGTCTGAGGATGAGTAATGCTAACTTGCATTTTTTACTGTTTTTTGAAATACTGGCTGCCGCCTCACGAGATTATGTAGGAAATGTTCCAGGAGAGTTATGTAAAGCAAGTACAGTAAATGACAAGAATAACGGCGCACAAACGTAGCGTTTTGGGCGTGTTGTTATGACATGATGTACTCTTGAACGAAAGGAGGAGGATGGATCGAGGGCTCGTTGTTTTTGTTGGACTCAACCTTAATGAAAACCAACGGACAATGAAGCCAAGGAAGATATAGGGGACATTATTTGTAGTCCTTTAACTGCACTATAGTAATTAGGATATAAGTGTAAAGCAATGATGATGTAGTCTTTAGCACACGAAAATGTGAGGACACATAGAGAAGTGGGACACGAGTTGCAAAATCACCTTGGTTATGCAACTGAACTGCGTATAAAGCGCCTTCCTAAGGAATGCTTGTGCTCAGGACAAGTTGAATTAGTTTTGACAAACAAGAGAGTACAGAAAAACCAGAACGGACAAAGAACACACACAACAAACGCTGTAATATATGTCTCTATTGTTCATTCCGTATTGGTTTACAGACGCGCCCTAAGCCAATCACGATGCTGGAGAAAACAGACATGTCGTTGACAATAGACAATAGAGAACTGTCTCGTCTCTTCGCCTGTCATGTCGGCAGCGCTGTTCTGGCATAATTAGTGAGGCGTACAACCTAAACAATACCTGTGGAGAACACAGACGCCACGGCAGGATCGCCGAGTTACAATGGCGTAAACTGAAACTCGGGACGAGCTTGACTCGGAGCGCTGAATGTTCACGTCCCAATCAACCCATTATACAGCGCCTATACTGCAGAGAAGAGACACGTACCTGAAGGAGCCAGTAGCAGCGGCGGTGAAAGGTTGGCAGAATCGCAGAGTGAACATAGCACCCGTAGATGCACTGAAAAGAATAAAAAGGAAACACGTTTTACAGTGCGTGAGTTTGCATCGCGTCGCGATAAAAAGAACACACAGATGGTGCACAAGAATTCAGCCAGAAGAAAGAGAAGGAGAGAGAGAGATGCTTTAATGAAATACTGGATATGTTAGCCTGGCTATTCGTCTAACGTGCGACTCCAGGTGCTGGGCGATGGTTATGACATATGCACTGATAAACACATAACAGCACATACAGCCACACACACACATACACATACATAGATTACACTATTAACAAAGTTTCGTTAAGGCTCGTGGTCCGCAAGAACGTCAACAGCGCTTTCGTGGCGCGTAACACACAGGTGGTTCTTTGCCATGGGTCGAGAATATGCCGCAGTTTTAAGCTCTAGTACCGTTGAAGGTGTAGTGCCGCTTTCAGACACTTGTCTCTCTGAAGCGTGTCGCCTGCAGTCACACAAAACATGTTGCAGGTCTTCTGGGGCGTTACATTGAATGCATATGGGCGAGTCAGACAGTTTAATCTTGCTCTTGAAGTAGCAGTTCGTACAGGCGACGTTTAGTCTAATGCGGCGTAGGTATGTCTGTGTTATAACAATATATAGCCAACACTTTGTTCGCCAAGTATCTGTGGAACAACCAACTTACCACCATACAGCCGAAACTAGCCATTATTCAGCCAACATAATGCGGCGCTAGCCGACATTTGCCAAAAGTGAACGTGTTCTTTCAAAAGAGGGAGACAGCCGCGTACGGATACACTTGAAAATGAATTACGACATGGGACAAGGACGGTTATTCGTGATACGAGTTTCAAGCGGTCACTTTGTCCTAAATGTGCACGCTGCCTTTTACAACCTAGAGTAGATAATCTTATATTTAGACATAAGCATGAGAGACAAGTTCTCGCAGACCTGTAGCGTAAAGAAAAAAAAAAGAAAGAAAACGACTCGAGCGGCTTGAATGCAGCTGCTGTCAGACCCCTTTTTGGAAAACAGGCGGGTGGACCTTCCAAAGCAGGATCCAGGGTCCGGCTCTGAAGTGGCGTGTACGTTGATAGGAGAGCAGCCCTTTCGTCTCCAATTAGACCGGACACGGACGCGGCGCAGAACTAATGTGCCTACCCATGACTTCGTGCGCATGCGCCGCCAAGTACTTAGAATCGTCGTTGTGCTCCCTGTATAAGAATTCCTTTCTCGCTGTCAGCTCCTTCCTCCGATGTCATGTAGGCGCTCAAATTACATTAGGACGATAAAGCTGCGCGACACTCGAGTGTTTCCTTCAAATGACAACGACTTTGCGAGCTTGAGGCCAACAGGCTGGATAAAGTTTCCAGCTTTCAAAGATCGTGTCACGATAATTAGCGCTGCGTCTCCCCAATTCTTTCGTTACCACCAGCGCTCTAGATTTCGCCACACCGTTCGTAACAACAAGATTTTCGTCATCCACACGTACAAAGCCGGGTTCGACCTTTCGTCGCTTAATGGAACTCTGACGTCCCTTCTTTCACTCCGCATTCTTCTCTCCGTACTTTGCGAGTCTCACCTGCTCCATAAATGACACCGGCGCCGCCAGCGCGCGCCACACTAAAAGGACGACTCGCTATTCATAAATCAATTACCGAGCTTCAAAGCGTCCTCGCGCATTAAAGGCCTAACTGCGTGCACCTCCCAAAAATTCGTCTGGAACTTTGGACGCCACGTAAGACACAAAGAAACGAAGAGGTCGCAGACAAACTAAGAACATAAGGAGAGAACGCTTGCTTGGAGGCCTTCCAGTCGCATTAGCTGTACACCGGTCTCACAAGTTCCGTGCAGTGCGGCGAACGGTAGAGCTCCTGTCAACCAATCGCTAACGAGAGCCACCTGCTTACTCCAGAAAAAAGGATAAGATTCACCCAATGTGCGCTACGGATCCTTTCATAAACCTCCCACACACTCAACGTCTCACTGAACGTAATAAAAAAAGCCCTTCCTTTGAGACGGTATAACGCAAAGATTCATTTATGTTCAAACTTTTTATCGATATACGTTGACTGTAAAAGCATTCCGTTCGCTCGATTATGTTGCCACTCGCGCTTATCCCTTTATTTGTGATGTGATCGGGTTTTACACACAAGAACTGTTACCACCGCTCGTAGCGAGCCGCGCCACAATGTTTAGAAACTTCGCGACTGTTTTATACTGTTCCGTTAAGATTACACGGAGGACAAGAGTAACCCAGTTTGTTCTGGAGCTAGCGCGAGCACCAGCGTTAACGCTGGAAGGTTCGATAAGGCATCTAGAAAAGCCGACGCATTCCACAGACGAGCAGTCCACCGACAGCAGACGACTGCGATTGCCGCTATCAGTGTATAGCGTGTGTTGCTTGTACCGTCACTTTTCATTTCATAGGCACAAGTTTGCTCAATAAAGAGTTTTCTCTTTAACAGCCTGACTGCTTCCTTCTTCACCGTCACGACCACGTGGCAATATTGTTTTCTTATCATAAGTTGGTCACAACTGGCCGATAGTGATAACCCAGGCGGAGCGCCGCTTTGAAAACTTGCACAGAAGAAAAACGATATAGCGATACTGAATTTTAAGTGTGTCTAGCATCTCGATTTATCACGTACTGTTCCTTAGCCTTGCAGCGCAGCGCAGCGTTCCACCATGTCTTAGAACCGACTCGTTCACTCCAACACATCCTTGCAACAGAATCTTTAGGTTACTCTATAGTCCTTTTTCTCTGTATTCTGATCGGATGACAAGACCCGTAGGTTCCACTGCACTGCATGGAATTGGCGACACGCAGTATAAGACTATCCCTCGTCGTCCGTTCGCCCGCCCTTCCTGCATGCACACCGCATACCGTCGTTCTGCATAAAGCGGCCCCTATCCTGTCCGCCTTATAACGCATAACGCCAAGATGCGTGGGAAGGGGCACGCTTACCATTAGTGCAGCGTGGTGTTTATGCGTATGTGCGTGACGGGTGTATAAGGAGGATCAACTCGACGAAGAAGACGCTGACGCACGTGCGCCATACGTAGGAGGTGGACGCGCAATGTTCAACGTCACGCAGGCGTCGCACGCACGCTCGGGCCAAGCCGCGACGGTAATTCCTCGCCTCGCCGGAATCGCCGGAGCTGCGCCAAAGCCATTTAGGCTAATTCCACCAGCGACGGAGCGGTGGTGGCAGGCCCTTCCCGGAGGAATATCTGTCAGAGCGTTGGCGCTACGCGTCGGACTATGCTGTACGGGACGTCGGGCTTAATCCGCGACGCGCTTGATCGAGAACGACGCGGACGACAAGGGACAGCTGCAGTACGTGGTGAGGAAGGAGCGTTAAGCGGGGGCGCTTCGCATTACACGGAGCTTCATTTGTGAGCTGCTCGCCCTCTCTACCCTCCCTCTCTTTCTAACTTCGTATTCTTATCCTCGCCTTAACAGCGCTGCGCGTCAGTCTGGCTGCCAATTAGCCGCATGCCCGCGAGATATACGGGCGCGGCGTAGCGAAGAAAGTGGCGATGTAATGCTATTACTTGGTCAAGAATTTAATTATAAGGTGCGGTGACGAACGTTTTGCACGGAGTGAGCGGTGTAAAAGAAACAAGACAAAACAATAAGACCGCTTACCCTGGCCCTGCGAGGTCACTACCACCGTGCGACACTATCTAGCGCTATGTGTAGTATGTATACAGTACGTACTCTATCTTAATGTGGTTTTAACTGCGCCAGAAACGCCGACCACAGAATACAAGAAGACACTATGCACGTGTTGTCATCTCGTCTTATGTTATCCGTGCTTCTAGTGCAGTTAAAACCACTATCAGAGATGAACTTTCACCAAGTAGCCCAACTTTGTTCTCTACTGAGTACTACATTAGCGTATTTGAAAATTTAGAAAGCTAAAGCACAGAAAATCGTAAGATCACGTACAATGTGTATGTACTTTCTTTGACATAATCTCTCTCACTCCATATATATATATATATATATATATATATATATATATATATATATATATATATATATATATATATATAATATATATATTGTCACGTTTAATACAAAGGCGGCGATACAAGGCCCCAAGTCCCGAACGGGGTCGGCACAGCATAGCCAAAACAAAGGCACTGGCGCGAGAGCTACTGCGTCTTCGTCTGCCTCTTTCTCGCTGGCATATTAAGCGCGTGGCATTGCTCCTCCTCCCGAAGGAGCATCGCCTCGATGCTCAACGAAGCATTTACGGTAAACATAAACGAAAACCTAATGTCATCAATGTCGCAATGTGTAGTATGGTTTTAACCGCACCACGTGCACAATCTCGGGTCGTGGCTGTCGGCGTCGTGGTGGTTGGCTTCCGTCCGGAAGGACTTCGTAGTTGACGTCGCTCACTCGTCGCAACACTTTGTAAGGGCCGAAATACCGACTGAGAAGCTTTTCAGAAAGACCTCTGCGGCGCACGGGGGTCCATACCAACACTTGGTCGCCCGGTTGGTAATCGACTTGTCTGTGGCGGAGGTTGTAGCGCCGTGTGTCGACGTCCTGTTGTTTCTTGATGTTAACGCGGGCCAGTTGGCGTGCTTCCTCGGCTCGTTGCACAAAACACTCAGCATCTTCGTCAAGATTGTCGATGTTGTCAATGTCGCAGGGGAGCATTGCATCCAACATCGTCTGGACATCACGACCGTATAGGAGACGAAACGGCGTGAAGCGTGTGGTCTCTTGCGTAGCGGTATTGTACGCGAATGTTACGTAAGGCAGCACATCATCCCACATCTTGTGCTGTACGTCTATGTACACAGACAGCATATCAGTCATCGTTTTGTTCAGCCTTTAGGTCAATCCGTTTGTCTTTGGGTGATAGGCTGTTGTCTTGCGGTGCGTGGTGCAACTTAGCTGAAAAACCTGCTCAAGGAGCCTTGCCGTAAACGCCGTTCCTCGGTCTGTGATGACGCAGGAAGGAGCGCCGTGGCGTAGTACAACGCTCTCGGTGAAAAACTGAGCGACTTCGGAAGCTGTGCCTTTGGGAAGAGCCTTCGTTTCAGCGTAGCGGGTTAAATAATCTGTAGCGACGATTATCCACTTGTTTCCCGAAGACGACAAGGGAAATGGGCCCAGGAGGTCCATGCCGACTTGATCGAAGGGTGTTCTGGGTGGCTGGATAGGGTTAAGTAATCCCGCAGGCTTAACAGATGGGGACTTTCGGCGCTGGCATTCGCGGCAGGCTTGAACGTATTGTTTAACGCAAGCGGTAAGTTTCGGCCAGTAGTATGACTTGCGTACCCTAGCGAGGGTTCGGGTGATGCCCAGGTGGCCAGATGAAGGTTCGTCGTGGCAGGCAAATAGAATTTCGTCACGAAGCCCTGCTGGAACGACCAATAGAATAGTTTTGTTGCTGGCAGCAGCGTTCTTCTTGTACAACACGCTCTGTCGCAAACAAAAGGATGACAATCCGCGAGCGATATTCGGGGGCAGAGATACGTTGCGGCCTTCTAGATGTTCCATTATAGGTCGCAATCCAGCGTCTGCTCGCTGCCGTGTAGCTAAGTCTGTTATGCTTACGGCTCCAAGAAAAGGGCAGTCATCTTCGAGGTTTTGAGCGGGAGGTTCAACTGGCGCGCGTGATAACGTGTC